>NC_072779.1:7305619-7435619 GCF_022539595.1 Amphiprion ocellaris
TTTTTTTTCGACATAGTATAGTAAGGCGTTTTTTTGCGCCAAAATTCATGATGATTTTTTTTGTCAAAGAAAACCTTTCCTGGAGTGTTTTTCACGGCCTCCTTTACATTATTTCATCATATGGCACGTTTTTACAACATGTTTGAAGAATATTTTTTAGCCAGCTTTATTGCCTCATGGCTCTAGTTCCATGAATAAGGCTCAAATCTGTACACTCAGATCTCTAGACGGACACCCTGAAATGAGCAAAAATGCATAACAAAATTGGCTGACAACAGTTGGCCTCGGTACACACTTGTTGATGACGAGATCGGGTGCGAAGCAGAGCATGCTACCGTTGCACTGCTCGTATGACCTCCAACCGAGACTGAAAGACATGAGGAAGAGCCAGGAGCACTGCAGCAATGTCATCTGGTCATCAAGGTGCAGGTTGCGGAAGCCTAAGAAGGGCAGATAAAATTGGTCAGACAAGATAAACAGGCAAAAAGAAATCCATAAAAACAGAATTATAGCAACTAAGTAAATAATTTGACTCTGATAAAGAGATCATTACATAAGTGAATTAGGTGGATGTTTGACACAAGAGTAATTGCACCATGATGTCTTCAAAAGAAAACAAGATTAAAGTGTTTTTGCTGCTTGGAAAATTAGGACTGTATTAGAGCGATGGCCTGCACTGCAGATGGTATTTACACATTCTGTTTTTAATTTCATAACAGCACAGCGCAATATTTTCACTTGCCGATTTCAAAGAGACACAGAAACACTGAACAAAAATAGAAATAATTGCCCGATACATGACTAAAACTGTGTTTTTAAAGTCAGAGTTAGGAAAAAAACAGAAAAGGACAATCTAGTTTAGCCGATGTTCAAATTGAATTTAAATTGGAGTTCGCTCATTTCCACTCCGTCAGAATTATGAAAGTAGAGCTGCACATGAAAAGTCCTTTCACATTACATTTGTTTAAAACCAGATCTTGCTTATGTAACAGCCGCCCCCCTCCCAGTAATATTCCTCAGTATCAGTAAGCCAGTTGTGGACAACGCACGCAAAACAAGATGTGAAGCCAGATTTGCTCCTCATTATATAGTCACATACATAGAAATCCAGTAAAAATAACAACAAAAAACGACTGTGTTATGTTTTCATGGGAGTTTTTTTTTTTAGAAATATGATCTAAATCTACAAGTGAATACTTGGAGTGATTATCAAGTCATGTGCCTTGTTTCTCATGACTAGAAACCAGGTGTGGGTGGTTAAAATTCCAAAGTCTTTGTGTGTATATTTTTGTTTTTGTGGACTGGGAACTGGGTAGCCACTAAAGCCTGCAATTATATTTTGTCTTGCCATTTATGGCTTGAATTCAGGTTATTTTGACAACAGTAAAATGTAAGTATATCCCTTTATGAATAAATCCCAAAGCTATTTGTCCTGGAGTCTTGTCTTGATCCAATTAGAAATAACAAATCTCAAAAAAAGGGCAAGGGCACTTGTTCCAATTTTATCTTACATTTACTTCTGTATTTGCCTCTAGTACTGGTGCCATTAGCATGTCATTAATGATACCAGGAAATGGCAAATTCCTGGAAAACCTACACTTAGCTTTATAGTCACCATAATTCTGTTAATGTCATTTTTTCCCCCTGTCAAAGCACATATTCTGTAGACACAAAAATCCTTGTATATATGTAGCTTTTGAAACAGTGGCACATTTCCAAGTGGTAGCAGGGATTCACACAAAAGAGCTTATGTTCAATGTAACACCAGTGCTATAAAAAATGCACATGCTATACTTCCTCCTCCCGTGACACCCATACTGACAATGAAAAAAAGCAATGACCTGAATTGACCTGAGATAAAAAGTACAGTTTCCTCTCATTGTTGAAACATTTGTAATTACCTTTAGCAGTAAGGCCATTATATCTATGCAAACTCAAAGAGATATTAGCCAGGGTCATGAACTTATCAAAGTCAAAGTACTTTGGAGAGGCCGTGTGTTCTAAAGTGAATTGTTATTTCCTAGACCACAATTACTCTCCTCCATCTGTAATGTCAGATTTGGCTATTACAGAGGTCACACGTTTTGTCACATGAGTACAGAACATCTGCCAAGAGGAGAAATCTGATAAAAGAATCTGTCTTTGTACAGCCCAAAGTTAGACACATGGATTATTTCCACAATGGCCACCATTGCATCAGTTAAGATAACTAGCTGGCTACAAGCCTAACCACAGAATCTGACAAATGATGACCCTTAGCTATGGAACTGCTCTCTCTTGGCTTCCTGTTAACTGTATGATTCCACTCAATCAGCTAGAAGCCGAAGTCTAAATCTTAAGGGCCATATCAAAGTTACTCATCTGACTGCAGTAGAGTCTTAATAGCCACTTCTAAGCACTAGACTAAACACAGTGACATTCGGAATAATAGAAGGTTCTGTTTCTTCATTGGAAAGGTCATACATTTTGCAAAATTTAACTTGTGGACTGACATTCAGTTAGCTGGAGGACAAAAAGAAAACATTGTGATTGTGTATCACATGCTGAGTTGGTATATATTGCATCATACAATCAAGGAAATAGACCCTTTGTATCAAAAAAATTATGCAACTTCCTTGACCAGCTGTAATAAAACCAACCAGTGACTGAAACTGGGTGTCTTTGTTTGGCTCGATCCACTTAACTCTCCATTACCTCCATTTCTGAGCTTGAAAGTGACACACTACTTCAGCAGCAGTGTGCTTCTAAACCAAACAAAACCAAAAGGCTACATATGGTGAGGAGCTTCTGTTGTTACCTGGCAATGACTTGGCCCACTTGACTGCAGAGATGACCTGCTGACCCCCCAGCCTGTTGAGGGTGGTCATGAGCCGTGAGGAAGTGTCCGGCAGTGTGCCGTCATAGCCTGAGTAGATGATCTCTGGTTCGATGGCCTTGAGCACAGACAGCATTGTGGGCACAAGTTGGGGCATGCACCTGGGTATGACTGGAACAGGCATGTTGGGAAGGGGCTCTGCTGGCCCAGGGGGCCGTGGCACTTTCATCTTGATCATCTTCTTGTTTTTCCTCGCTGCAAAGTTGGACAGAGGGATGAAAAGGCAGAGGAAACAAAAACGTGAATTTCTTGGCGTATAGAAGGTGCTTCTTGAATCGATTTGAACTGTTTGAAACACTTACATTACAACAGGTATAACAATGAATTTGATCTGCAGTTGTGTTATGTTCATAGAGGCATTTACTGTATAGTGCAAAGGCACATAACATGGAGAGACAGATACAAAATAGAATAGAAATACTTTATTGATCCCCAAGAGGAAATTGCAAGCAGAAAAAGTAAAGTGATCATCACTACAAATACTAATAAATAACCAGAAATATCCAGTAAAATGAGAAAAATCCACTAATGTACAAAATGTACAATAAAGTGTAAATTATACTATGGGTAAAAATGTACTAAAATGCACTGCAGTGGAGACAATTGGGATTGAACCAAAACTAAAATCACTAGAGGTTCATCAAAAGTTAATTTCTGCATTGATATTATAATCTTTCTTTACTTGAATTGTAAATGACTCAATAGATGTCAGAAAATTGTGAATGTCGGTCACAATTTCATCTAATTCTCATTTCTTTGTAGAGTGGCAGCTCTTTGTATTTTCAGACCAATGTCCCTCATATGGAACTATGCCTATAATTAACATGCACATTTCCATTTTCCACATTACTCAAGTAAATGTACTTGGTTTAGATAATTCAGTACAGAGTGAGACAAACCTTGAAATTGTACAGGACCTTCATCACATAATACATCCACAATCAACCCCTGATATTAAAGGAAGAGAAACACTCCTCGATTTAAATACAACCACTTCAGTATCTTGTCATCTGGTCGCTTATCGTCAGTTAAACTCTCCTCTTTCCCTAATATTTTAACATCGATGTAAAAATCAAAAGCACAGCAGTGACGGAAACAAATGGACTGAATTAATTAGCAAGAAGTCCAACCAAAAAGCGCAGCCCTCCTGCCCTATCTCGCACTTTTAAGAAAAGTGATCCAAATCTTCACCATAACCTTATGGGTTCCTCCAGTCCATCATGTTTCATTTAATTGGTCTCTCGCTTCGGTGGAAGAAAAAAAAAAGATGAAAGGCCATAACAAAATGAATTGGCAGTTACAAATCTGAAATGTTGTGCACTTTGAGCCTCATAACAAGAGAGGTCTGGAGAACCCAACATGCGGGTCTCTTCCTAGAAAACAGCCATATGCAGTTTCTACAAAAACATTCCATTTTAGATCTGTTTTTTAACATTGGATTAGTTTTTTTTGTTGTTTTTTTACAGTTTCTCTGCATCATTGCAACATCAGCTATGGCAAATTGCTGTGCTTTTTCCACAATATATACATTATCTGGGCGTCATTTTGACATTACCTCGACTAAATGTGTGGCTACTATGAAAAAAACATGTTTTTCCTACCTTCCTACCTTTTTTTTTAAAAATTTCCTCTCCCGGCGTTTCTATGGCAACTAAGAGCCTTTCTGCTGGGAGTCTGTCTGCTGATGCACCGACGTCCATCAAATCCCTCTCTCTGTCCTTCTGTCTCTTCTCCTGCCTGTATGTGAAACTACCTTCACCTATTTCTGACGCTCCACTTTTCACATGCAATCTCACACTATGCACTGATTTGTACAAAGAACTGACAGCGATGTCACGGCTTTAGGGAGCATTAGCTGAAATAACACAATTAAGAAGTTCCAGTCATTCAAGCAGCTTCGCCCGTTGCTTCCCATGTCCGTCTTCATTAACCTTTGCAAAGCTTAACTGTTGCACTGTGTCCTAAACATTTAACTCCGGATGTAGAGCCTGGTCAGAGATCAACAGGTAATCCAAGGTTGCCGACATGGACTTGGCTGCGAATTATGCATTGATCAGCGTGTGTGAAAAGGTCTCTGATTCTGCATGGCCTGCACACACATACCGAACAGCACAACTCCTGCATGCACCGTTTTACAAGACAGATTATTCATAAGGAGATTGTTCATTTAAAAACTGCTGCCGTATCATTGTGGAATATTTGTGCAAGGCTTTCTCCAAGGAGACATCCTCTACAGAACTGTGGCACGTCGCTAGACTGGAGGCCATTTATTCACTCTCAATAGATTTCGAGGTTCTATTTTATCTTCCCCAAACACAAAGTCCTCAACATTTTTAAAAAAACAAAGAGAAAAAGAAAGGATTTTAAAAGCCTGTAGGTGATTTGTCTTCTCGGTCTACAACAAAGCATTGTCTTGATTCAAACAAAATTCCTATGAGCACAGAATTAATACATAAGAGGTAGAAGCTAAAAGCAGAGAGCCATTTCTAGATGAGAGAAATTACTACAAGTATAGTGAATTAAAGAGGAATCTGTAAGAAACAGTATGCTACAGCGCTTTTGGTTTCGAAAACTATAATTCTCTTGCTGTAATCTATAGTAATCTGTACTCTACATATAACTTTAAATAATAAATATCGCAGACTGTCTCCTGTTTCCAGTTTTAACTCACGAGCAAGAAACCTCTAATGCACAAGAACACAATTTAAATAAAGTCACGGAGCACTTTTAAACATTAACTCTTTAAGACATCTAGAAACACAGTTTACACTACACAGTAAATACATCATAAAGTAAATGTTGCAAAAGACTTCAAAAATATGTTGGTATATACACTGACATGTGCTACATTTTATGAATTATGGGGTTACGCAGAAACCAGATATACTTTCAGCATTGCAGCATCAAAGCAGAATAGAAGTGGATTCTCTACAAATAGAAAGCACACGGATGCAAAAGGAATGATTTCAAAGTTAACCGTTATGTCATGTCTTTTTGTGCGGTTAATATTTGAAGAAAAATAATGTTTAGGACTTTTTCTGTTTTTCCTTTCAGTGAATAATTTAATCAATAATAAATTAAAGTAATTAAAACCCCAAAAAAACTAAGTTTCAGAGGTTTTTTGTTTGCATTTTTTTCATGCAAATAATCCCTTTCGGCTTTAAAATGCCTTACATGCAACTACACATTTAGAGTGTAGAATTTGCAGATGTATTGCAGCTCGAGCACACCAGCTCACGACAACTCTGCTCAAAAACCGTAAAACTACTCAACACTGCACAATGGTAAGTTCTAATGCCAGAATTCAGCTATACTTGCTTGAACCGGAAACTGATACTGAAGAAAAATAATCATACAGAAAGTCTCACACTGTAAGTTGGCAGAAATATGAAATCTCAAAACTCAAAATCTTTGTATTTCAGACTCATCGATCCACTGCAGTTTCAGGTCAAAAGCTCTCGGTACTGACTGGTCCTTTCGCTAATATGTCTTCTAGCATATAAAAAAACACCATAGAGACATATTAACAAGACAAACACCTTGATATTTAGCAGAGGGTGTGTTTAAAATATTCTGAATTGACTCATCTTGTATGTGGAAATGTATACAGTTACATACAAATTTAAGCAGTCAAATGTGATGACTGAGAATGAAACTACTGCTGACTCATGTTTTCTAGCATTGCAATGTCGCAGTAGGAGGTGTGTATTTGCATGTCATCTGGCAAACTCCTTGTTTACATTTCACAAGAATGTGTTTGAGGTGTAATTTTTTCCATTTGTCCTTTGCCCTCTGGACTAACAATGTGGGTGAGGAAGGTGTGGGTAGAGTGATCCAATCAAATCAATAGAATCCCGACTGTAAATATATCCAGCCCGCGTGTTTTGTTTTAGCTGGAAATGGAGTGAAAGACCTAAAGATGCACTAACTGACTTGTTTTTGTGAGGCTAAAGTCAGCGGGCGAGTGCTTGGAGACTCTAAATGAAGCCTGTGCTGTATTTAAAGATTGGTCAGTGTTTACCTTCCAAGTTCATTCCGGCTTGAAGACATTTTCTGAAGCGGCAGGCTGGACAGTTCTTCCTGCGGATCTTATCAATGATGCAGTCATTCCTCCCTGCGCACAGGTAGTTGTGCTGGCCTGGTGAAAAAAAATAAAGAAAAAAGAAGATCAGGGAGACATATTAGCTGGCTAAGAAGGTTTGAGGAGGATTATCCTGAGCAGTGTATGTTTACACCAGCCACCTGTTGATTCTACAGTAAGCCTAACAAGCCTGTGGCATCCCATTGATGTTGACGGCTTCACTTCCTCAAAGCTGCGCTTAAGCTACATGGCATATGTCATAACCGTGCACACAGCTTTTCTGAGCACAATAATCACACACAGTCTATATTGTCCACATTCCTATTGTGGCCCATGTACTCGATCCTAAATGGTCCACATTTGATTGCAGACTACGGATGCAAGCTGTGATTCGATTAATTTAATTTGATAAAGAAGCAGCAATAGATTTGTGGCCAGAGGGAAGAGATTATGTGTGGGCTCCATCAACCATTTAAAGAAGAAATGTTTACAAGTAATACAGTTTAGGGAGAAACAGATTCGACTATCAATTAAGTAGTTTGAGGTTTTAACCCTCTGAACCCCAGGCAGTTTCTGGGCTTCTGCTGTTTTTTTTTTTTTTTGATCCTGGCACATTTTTACTCACTGTGGGCTCATTTTTCACAGCAGTATAAAGTCCTGCACCTTTATGGAAACAGCACAACCATGGGTAGAAGTGGAGAGAACTTATTCTGTGCAGTATGAAAAGTTTCTTTGATGATTCATTTCACAAAAAACAAAAACGGAATTAGCATGTACAGCATTCTTCTCAGTGTCCACAGGTGGTTCCAAAACTGGAAGTAAATGGTGACTCCTTCCTATTATGAATATTTTACCACAAACATTTTTAACTTGCATCCATACTTTCTTCTACCTTCTCTATGTAAGCAAAACCTGCAGTTCAACCAAAAAGTCTCTGAATTTTTGTCCCCTGACTGTTGATTACAGTTGAGTCTCTTAAAAGCTTCCTGACTAGGTGTTTAGAATTTTTTTTGTGTTTTACAGGATCGGTTTATTAAGAGCAGTTCACTTTGTAGCATTAATTTTGATGAAGTATCACAATTTTAAGCTTACGATTTTAGTTGCGTTTTGCTACAGAGCAGCATGTCACTGATGAGCAGTTGAAAGACCGCTGGAAAGTTGAAAATCAGATTACTGTTTTCGCATTTCCTGGCTCTGATAAATGGTGTAATTTTGGTCATATTTGAAAGAAAATACACTTTTCAAAACTGCTGACAGGCTTTGGGGTTCAGAGGGTTAAAGAATACGGCTGTCAGAAATGGAGGTCCGTGGGACATAGAATTTGAAGCTGTTGCTTCAGCTATACAGACACAATTCTTATTTCATTGTAGGGTTTTAGTCTTCTTGAAGGATTTGGTGACAATAACAAAAACATAGAATATCAGCAGACTTATCCTCGGTATTTTTCCTTATGAATTCATGCATTCATAACAAGAAGGACATGTAGAGGATCCAAACAATGCTACAGTAAGATAAAAATCCAATTTATCTGAAATAATTTGCAGCTTTCAGTATAGCAGCCTCTAATGCACCGCCTGCTTTCCTGAACATCTTAGATTGAATATTTATAATTTTCTGTATTGCAAACCTGGATGTACATGATTGCCATTCCAGCTAGTGATGCTATTTTTAAATAGCTGGCTAGAAATTGTGTGTTTTATTACGCCACACACTTGCGCTTTCTCTGCTACTGATACCAGACTCTCTTGAAGTGATTTAAATATGCCTCCTAAAGAGTCAGTTGGTCCAAATGAGTAGAGGAAAGAATGACTGAAGAGGAATTCTACCTTTTTGCATTTATATCGTCTCTTAAATACATAAACTATCATGGTGTGCACCCTATTTCAGTGTATTTTATACAGACTTGGCTCTGTGACTGTGCCAGATCCACCCACTTCGCTGTTACAGCAGCCATATACTTTATAGTGCATGCTGGAAAATCTCTTTAATGTCATGTTACTATATCAGTTAAGCAGAAGTGTCCTAGTCCACAGCACAACAGTGTCTTGCTTTTAGCACATACAGCACTCGTGTGACAGAGCCTGAGGAGTATCACATGAATCCTATTTGTCCAGCATCGACACATTCTTCCGAGTTCAGAAGGAGACATAATGAATGCAAGGGACAAAATTAATAAGGGGGGTGATGTCTCATGCTGTAGAATCATGCCAACCAAACCGTGGGTCATCTTTTTAAGTTTCACTATGACAGGTGTTCTCTGAAATCCAACTATCACGCTTACAAGAATCACCTCAGTTGTTCTGTATGAGTCACAATGCAAAGAAAGAACTTTCCATCAGTACATGAGATCACGTACTAACAGATCATAAATGACAATTAAAAAAACAAAACAAATAAAGGGCTTGTCACTAACGCTTATCTGTCACTGGGAGGAAAAAAGATTGTTGTTGGTTTTCACCACATCCTTCAGTTATCAGTCACTGTGAGCAGGACGTCAGCAGAATAAACTTATGACAGATTTCCTTGTTTTAGTTTCACAGGTGATACATCCTCCCCCCCCACCAAAAAAAAGGGGTTTGGTTTGACCTTTTTTCTGGACTTTCTGATCTGAGCTGCATCATACCTAAGGTTGAACTTTTTAGCTCGGTCTTTGCAACAGAAAAAACAATGCCTTAGTAGAGCCCCATTTGAGTTGCATTCCTCCACTGAAAAACACAAAGCTCAGAAGCATGCCTTGTTAAAAAGCATATGTCCCTTTTGGGTGACTGAATTTCTAACTAAACACAAACTCTGCCACCATCAATTACAGTTGATTTGGAGTGGTACAATGAAAGGCTTTGTCACTTCTGTTAAAACAGCCTCACTTATTTAAGAGCAGATCTACACTGTAAGGTGTGTCAAAAACAGAGGACATCATTTTGTTTCATGTTCTTGAAACACATCAGAGTGGATATTAATCGTACTGAGACTTATTTTGCATCTCACATTATCTAGTAAGCCATAATTTGTTTAATACACACACTGAGCGGTTTCTGCCGGAAACAAGAACTTACTCAAAATCAACACTCTTTGAAAAAATGCCATTTGGGACCATAAACCCTGATCTACTGATCTTGACTGTTCTTTGAAATAGTATGTGTTTGATGCAGCTTTTTGAACTACAGGGTATTCAATAACACTGCTGGTGCTATATAGTCGAATTTGAAAGTAATATTGTATAGTATGCAATTTATTCTACACTATAACTGTATTCTAGTGGTGTAACAGGAGCACATTGTCCTGTACATTGAAATCATATAATATAATTAATCCCAAAACATCCTGGTGGGGAGGGGAGCATTATGAACAGCAGTGTTCAGTTGAGCCACAGAACTGAGAGCTTTTTCTCTCTCTCCAGCATAGTTTGTGTACTACAAAGCAAGTTTGACATAGCCAGGCTTTGTGTTAGCTGGCTCAACAAAATCTAACAACCTAACCCAAACCTAAACCCCCAATCAGACAGACATAATGAGTATCAGCAGTAATTGGTAACTTAATTTGTTAACCCAACTCTGTGTTTGTTCCCATACAAAGTTCAACACATCATGGCCTTCTCCATTCAAGAAGAACAGGTTGTAATAATGGAGAGCTATGAATAATATGAAAATGTGAGCGCTGTTGCCGTCAGTATTGCAAGAAAGGAATGCTGGTGCAAGTTATTATCTTTATTTTACCTCTCAGTACGCTCTCAATGTAGCACTTTTCTTTCTAACACGACAGCTGCATATTAGAGGTCTGAAACTGTAAACTTAATTCATTTAAACTTCATACTCAACAAGTGCATTTAGGTCCGACACTGTCTCATAATTGAGGATTCATGAAAGTGAAATGACTGAATATTCTGTGGGATAAATACAGATTAGTCCGCTTTTTAATGTGTGTTCCATTGGCATCAACTCAAGACCAAGCATAAAAACATTTGTATGCATTTTCTGCATCACCAGCTGAATCCATGTAGGTTACTGTGGCAACGAAATGCATACAGTCCGTGCTACTGTAACAGCACGGCTTCAATCAAGTGGCATCACATGGAGGTTTGCAAATGTATTTCCTCAGTTGAGAATCTGTATCACACATAGAGGACAGAGGATAGACAGGGGAAGAATTGGTGAAACAATGGCACTTCTGAGCACATTTAAATCTCAAACTCTGACTGGAATCTCCTGCAGAGCAGGTTAGCATTGCAGAGCATTGTTCTATGGCACTTATCCAGGTTATTTTCTGGTGACTAGATCCGTGCTTGTGTTGTATCTACTCTCAGATGTATGTCAATTTGGATAAAAGCGTCTGCTAAATGAAATTTTAGAATTGTAGCAGAGCAGGGTACCATGGTGGATCTAACCAGGTTAAAATAAGACACCTCTGAGGCAGTGAAAACTCTGGCTTTAGGCTCAACATACATCGTTAACTCTTTAATCTTGCTTCGTGGTACACCCCTCAGGTGATTTAAGGAAACCAGCAATGTTTGGTCGTGGTCAGCCCTGTTATTGCAGGGCTGAAGGAGCGCATGCCATCCCCATGAAGGTTCAGCTGCAGCAGGGTGGAGAGAGCTCAAAATAAATGAAAGACTGGCCAATGTAAGTTCTGCCGATACGCTAGCACAGATGCTTGCCAATCAGCCCATCAAGCTGGAAATATAAACAGGAAACACCAAAATAAAACAGGATGTAACACATTTTAGTCATGTGATTAGCTGACCATCTGTGAGCTCCTGCTAAGGCTGGTCTGGACTTTGCTTCAGTTTCATGCATTTTGGCTCCTGAAAGAGCAAAAATGGAAACTGAAATTCAAAGTGAAAGGTGAGAAAGTGAATTGAGTGTGATAAATGGCCGCAAAGCAGGTTGTAAAACCACAGATCGGAAACATTCTGGGTTTTTTTCAGTTTTAAAACCACAGGTTAACCTCTCAACTGTTATTTTCAGTGTTTCAAACTCTAGTACCAGTGCTGTGGAAAGTAACAGCAATTTTATCTTGTATGTGAGTTTCAGTATGTTCCACTGCAATCTTTAGGCATTATATGAAGAATCAGTGTAATGAATGTACAACAAAAAAGCTTGTTGGCCGGCCATGCATTGCACATTTCACCATCATTTTTTACTGTTGGCAATCAGCACAGTGGTATGTGGTCATTTTTGGCAATGACAACTATGACAAACTATAGTTGGCTCTCCTTTATTTGCTGTTGGTAGCAATGACTGTTGGATTAATGTAGCCTGTGAAATGTCCAAAATGTTCTTGTAGATTACATGGTTCATACAAGTTCACTTCTTTTTGCTTTAATGTTGTCCACTTCTTAAGATGCACACCCAAGATAGAACTCAGATAGAAAACACTATTTCAGTAAACTTTGATTTTCCAGTATTCACTAAATTATGTATCTCTGTATGGGTCACAGAGCAAAAAGCATAACATTATTCACTTTGTGGCATCCATGATTACTTCCATCAAAGCGATATAGTTCTAGTCTTTTTTCACTACAGCATTTTTAAGAAAATGTCTCTTGAATTGTGTACTTGTATTCAAGCAAGCTTGCAACTACTTTATATTGAAGTTGTCCACATAATGCATAGTGCTGCCTGTCAGACTGTGGTAAAACCGGCCTCTGTAATAGGGATTCAGTTCATTTTAGTCTCCTATATAACTCACTGTTAAAGATTGTTTTTTTTTTACCTGTGAACAATGAGCCTAAAATGAGCACCAATGAACACTGAATCTGTGACATGAAGCTCAGTTAAATTATGCGTCATTCTACAATGATGCTGGCTGAAGCTAAATGCAAAAAGCTAAATGGAGCAGACACTGGAAGGTCAACTAACGTAGCACTACAGATAAAAGATTGGCATGACACAAGCACCTCAAACCAAAACAGGCGAATCAGCCTCACTTTCCCCTTACTTTCACATTTCATTTACAACTAAAAAGGTTGTGTACATGAGAGCCAAAAGTCCAGCAATCACCACTAGCAATGTGAATATTTTGAATGGCTCTAGCGAGTTGCTATAAAGTCCAGTAAAACTTAACATTGTCTTGACTGACTCATCTCTCCTTTGCTTCACTCGTGTCTGTTTCCGTTTTCACAGACATGAGCCACATAACAATAGAGACTCTCACAATGAGCTGAAATGAAACAAGTGCATTTTGTAAATTTCTTCATTTTGAGATCACTGGCTGAATGCTCTGCACTATATTTTCACTGGATCTGTCCCAATCGGATCTTAAAGATCTAGATTGGTGCTGATCAAGGCATTTTTTAACTGGCGCGAACATAAAGCCCTATGTTTACGTCTGTTGTCACACAGGTGTTATAAGGGGAAAGCACAACTTGTAGTAAGAGACGAGGGATTTACATTTTTAAAAATAATTTTCTTGATAAATGCAGCACTACAAATCAATGATTGATGAATTGATGACACAAATTGAGCACAAGGTATTTGCCCTGTCAAGATAGTTATTTTAGCCATGATGTGGACCAAATACATGAGGTTCCATTTGGACATAGAAACACTGTCCTAGTGTGACTCATTCTCTGCTAAGGACACCATTACTTCACAATGTCTCTACATAACATATCAATCAGCATAGCTATTTGCAGACATGTTAATGCTGTATTTATGTTCAATCTCTTGCATACTGCATCTTTAAGTCATTAACAGTGACGTGTTGTCAGATACTTAATGTCCAGTTGATAAAAAAGTAATTATGTTCATGCTTCAAAGGTAATCTGTCAACACCACAGAGAGAATCACCTTTGAAACCCAAGTACATCCATGTTTCACACAGATTCGAAATGAATTATGAATCGCGGTGGTGTGATGACAAGATAGCTGCCAGTTCCAGCCATCACCGATATCACGGGAAGTCATTAAAAACAAGCGCGTAAACAGCCATCTGTGGTGTCAAAAGTGCTCAATGAATCCCACTGGTAACTTCTCTCCTTTTTCCTGCCCTAGCATGCATGTCTGGTGGTTTAGTCCTGTCAACTCGCAGCAAGGAGGTGATGAGTTTCAACATGACCGGAGTAGATTAATTCACCCATAATTACTCGTTACTCAATCTGACCAGCAGCAATTAAAAAGGAAGCAACTCATTGTGTGGGTGAATGTTCGGCACTTTTGCTTACTCATTAGCAAAAACAACATTGAAGTACAATCTGATAATATGTGAATTTTACATTTAAATTGACTTTAGGGATGACTGTGAAACACTAAGCTGTAAAAACACTGTAGACACATATCATCAGCAATACTCAGTTCAAGTTTATAGATGACTTCGATCTGATTAACAATAATTTAGTCACGTCAACAGAATTATATTGACAATGTAATGTTGTACAGCGTGAATTTGTAAAAAATGCGCTGATATCAGTTGAGTCCTGCAGGATGTTTGTGAAAGCAGACAGTCATCAAGTGAAACAGTGAAACACATTGGGTAAATAAAACACATCAACAGCATAGGGGAGGAGGAAGTACAGAGGTAATTTTTTGTGGGTCAAGTGCAACAGAATGGGCCTAATTAGAGACAGTGTGTGATTACAATTTTTGGATCGACCACCTGTGAGGACAATGAGGTGGAGCATTCGAATCACAATTTGAAAAGCACATTGAGAAAAAAAAAAAAAACACTCACAGGCGAGTTATGCTGATTTGAATTACCAAATCATTTGCATGCATTAACAGATAGTTTGCGGAAGAGGCTTTGCATATGTCTAGATTGGTTATATTTTAGTGCGGAAGGAATACAGGGACATGGGCAAATCAGAAGTGATAGTATTTCCATCATCATCATGAGTACAGTAATAATTATTGTTATTAAAAGTGCATTTATTTACCATCTGTGTTTTGTCGTGCTCTCCATCCTTCACCATAGAGACAACGACCGGAGAATGGAGAGGTGGGGGGAGAGAAACAAAAATGACAGATATGACTTTCTCAGTGCTTCTGTAGGCAGCTCTTTTCAAAATAAAACTTACACTTCATTTTGAGCGCTTGGCAGTTACACCAGCACCACATAATTAAAGGTGATGTGGTGAATCACAGTTGACAACCATACAACTCTATAATTAGAATCACGTAGATATGAGAATACTGTTCCCCTCATACTGTATGTTCATATTTACAATTCAGCTGCATCACCGTTACACACATTTAAGCCTCAAATAAATGCTTTATTTTGTGCAGGAGACCACGAAATGCAATCAATCCCATTAACGACCGGTCATGTTTGAATCCTGAGCTGTTGGAGAAGGCATCCTTTAATATTCAGAGTAACAAATTCCCTACATCAAGTTTGGTAGCAATGTTAGTTGGAGAAACAAGAGGAAAAAAGACAGAGATGGTCAGTGCAGGAGCAGAATAAATAAAAGAACAAGGCCTTGTCTGTTAGCTGGGACCTGAAAACAAGAGATTAGTGTGGGTCACTTCTATGCTTTAAGTATCAGTGTTGGGTCAACGATAAATAGAGAGCGTATTTATTGTTCACCAAGTCTTTACCAGTCCATTGGTGAGGAGTGCATGCAGTAACTAATTAACTGTTACATTTGCCTCAGAAAGCCATTTCAAACTAATTACACATCTGCAAAGACAGCTTGTGGAGCAGCAGGAAATGGAAAAAGAGCAGCAGAGGGAGGAATGCATAGCAGAAAGTCTTTAACACTGAATACTTCATGTTTGTCGGGTGCATTTCTGTACCTCCCATCTCAAGATTTTGTCAAGGCAATTAGAGTCAAGGCAAGCATCCTGACACACAAGCTAATTGCCAGTGACAACAACTGAATACTGTATTAGAAGATACATAATGATTGTGAAGCGAAGCAGAAGACAGCTGCTGTGAAAGTTCTACAGTAATACTAGACCCTAGGAGACAATACTATGTTAGGGTATTAAGATAGTTGGACGAGGCTCTCTCCTCTGTAAGGTTTTCAGTGAATTGACTAATATTAATCCCTGCTCAGGTAAAGAAGGGGCACAGAAAGAGGAGACGGTGACATACGAGGTCATGACTAAGATTCAAACCCAAATAAAAAACTACTATGTGCTCAGCAAGCACCCTTCTATTTTACTCTGACCTCGGATTTTAAGAAATAATTAAATTTTCTGCTGCCTAAGAAAAGCGAAACAGCAAAGAAGTTTCTCTGTGAGCGAAGGCATTAAGAGCTGATGTTTATGTAATTCAATGAGACTCTTTAGGACAGAATGTACAAAGTAAGGGATGCTAACCGTTTAGGCACACACGTATACAGAACACAGATCTGGTTAAAATCTGGTGCAAATGTGGTCACAGTTGACTATCCAAAAGGGAAACGTTGAAATGAGTACACCTTATTTCATTCGCATTGTACAAATACCATGATTCAAATTGAAACCGAGTTCCCCAAGTAGTGTGTCAGAGTGAATGTAACGAGTGACTGAGGGAGGCTCAGGTGTATGAGACCAACCTTCAACGGCCCTCTTGAAAAACACCTTGCAGCTGCCGCAGGTGACAACCCCGTAGTGGCATCCCGAGGCCTCGTCCGAACACACCAAACAGATCTTGTGGGTCTGACCGCCTGGCTTGGATTGTCCCGCCACCGCAGAGCTGCTGCTTTCTCCTGTTCTGCTAAATGAGCAAGAGAGAGAGAGAGAAAAATGTATTAAATTGTGTGATCAGCGTGTAAATATGTAGATGTCGATGACAAATTGAAAGTAGGCTGTAGAGGGCTGGTGTACTGGTACAGACAGCTTCATTTGTATGTTGTACTGTTGCTAGGAGATGTGAAAACCCTTCTGATAGATCTGGTCAGCTATGGAGGGAAAAAAATCTGCTTGATGCATTGTTTTTCTTTGGTAAAGGCTAAAATGAAATGCTCAGAACAATGGCGGTACAGCTTAAAGAGCTAAACTATATGTGTACTGCACTGTAGTAGGGCTGGGCGATATGGTCTAAAAAAAAATCTCCGATTTTTTCACAAAAAAATCCTGATTCACGATTTATCCGTTGTTTTTTTTTTTGGTTTTTTTTTACCCTCTACCTAATCTCCGCGCGCCGGAGTCCAGTCTACTGTATGCAAATGAGCTGCAGCCCTCTCCAGGTAAACACCCCGGATCGCAGCGGAAATGCGCCGCATGTGGCATGCTGGTCCGGTTGCGGTGCGTTTCCCGCTGCGATCCGGTGTGTTTACCTGGAGAGGGCTGCAGCTCATTTGCATAAAGTAGACTGACTTCTACTTTATGCAAATTCAGCGAGGCGTGCGGAGATTCCACGCATCATGAAACTGTCCACAAACTTCTAAACTATGCGTCGGTGACCTAAAACGAGGACAAATTCTGCTGCTGCACAGATTGTTTCTGCCTCAAATGCTTTCAGAAATACTTTTCGCAGACGTGTTTTTTGAAATAAAAGGGAAAGTTTGCGGCCGAGCCGCTGTGTTTATCCGACTTTTCTGCCGGACTGTCCAGCTGAAAGCTCGGTCATGTAACCACGTAGTGGCCTACTGTTGCTCAGCGCTGTCATGTGACCATGTTGTGGTCCGCTAGTGACCGCCGTCCGTGCGATTTTCAGATGCGGTGCGTTGCCGTGCGGGAAAATAGCATCTAGCGGACACGTACCTTCAGATCTGCACCGCTCGCCGCCATGTTGTTTGTGTATCAAGCGCGGGTGGGAGGGGGGAGGGGGGCGGGCACTCTGAACTACGGGAGCCCAGCAGGCAGGCGTTGGTGGCGGATGTTGTTTAGAAAATCGATTTTCATTAAAACAAATCGACATTAAGTACAAAGTCGAATTAATCGATAAAATCAATTTATCGCCCAGCCCTACACTGTAGGCAAAAAAGCGTTGGTTCCAAAAACATCTTACAGAAAAGCATAGCAAAACTCTAAAAATGTTGCACATCCTCAACGTCGACCTATACTGCAGATAAAATGGTATTTTCTTTAGCACCTTGTGAATGCTGTCATCAGATAAAACCCTGATTTCAGTTTTACATTGTGAATGGTTTGTTAACTTTGATGACTCACTGATTGTCTTTTCATTAATGTGGAAGCAAACAAGTCAATTATAATGAAGCCTGTCACCGGCGACAGCTCCTCTATGAAATAACTAAGCCCTAAAGCTCGCTCCAATCCTCCAATTGTTTTATGATGCAAATTAAAGCCTTGTTTATATCTCTTGGGAAACCTGCTTGCATGCACACACATCAAAGTTGTCATCATCCCGATCGGTCTACAAAGTTACTGAGACACCCGGCCTGAAGTGAGAAACTTAACTAGTCGCCAACATCAATTTGTCAGCTGTATTGTGTCAGAAGTGGCAGCATGCAAACCAAGAGTATGTCAGCAGCGTTATAATGACACTGCTGTGTAATCCATGACAGGAATTTGACCGCATTAAACGGGCTTAAATCTTTTCTCCTTTGTTTGTTTTGGCAGCACACTAGTTGGAATGTATATGGGGATTACGTAACAGAGTTAGCTTGCTAAGCTTGATAATGACTTTACATTCAGGTCTATAGATATCTTAGCCCCGGTGACGAGGTTACTTCCTGACTCGACTAATTCTCCAAGGAGTCGCTTCTTCTCATTCTCTCTCCTTGGCCTTCAAGCTACAGAGTTTTGCAGAACAGGATTGGAGAGCGGAGAGAAGAAATTTGTTAGTGTCCCGTCTTGCAGATCAGAAACCACCCCCGCTGCCCTCTCCAAACATCCCCCGACCCAACTTCCCAGTGGCCAATGCCTCAAAGTCATTGGAAAGACGACACTTGCTTATGTAAACTGGACTGCAACCAAGCAAGGGGAGCAGCGTTGGTGGATGCTGGAAGACGTCCAGCTAAGACGTTCATCCATATCTTAACAGTGAGCTTGTCAAGATCGCTCCGCAACACATCGGGACAGGTTCAGAATGCGATGCCAGCTTAACTTTTGGCAGGCGTCTGAAAAAAAACACAATCACACTGTTTTGCAGATGGCGGTAACAGTAGGGAGGGGAGGGGAGGGGAGAGGAGGGGGGGAGGTGGAAGCAGGAGTCTGAAGTCTGTTCCCAGAGTCTGAACAGCAAGCGTGACCATCACAGTGGTGACATAATGTGTAAAAAATGAAGATGCTAAACGGAGGTGCTAAAATGCAGAAAAACAACAAATATTTCTCCTTTTTGAATTGAAAAATGTCACAAATCATATGGTTTATCACTTATTGCACCACGAAGACCAACTATAGGGGACTAGCTTTGTAAATTAAAAAATGCCAGAGCAAAAACTATCCAGAAAAAACATGCATATGTCAGCTTTAGACCCACACAGTTGCATAACTCAAACCTAAATGACGAAGTGTGACTTATTCCGAAACCTATCAAACTTGCAACAGTTATCACTCTCAGCTCGAGATCAACGTCATTAGCAATGTTATCTGAATCTGACACCACATTTCTGCACCCACAAATCATTTCCACCGTATCGCGCAAGTGTGTCTGTGCATGCTACAAGCTATATGATACATCACAGGCTCTATAGTGCAAGATGGAGTTATTTATGTGGTTGTCAATAATAATTACATGATGACCCCGTGGTAATTCCATGACGTGACAATGAAATGACCCAATTCAGTCAAACCTTATCATGACCTGCATACACTGTGGTTTAGACTTTATCAGCAACACTGGCACGCCGCAAATGTTGGCAGGCGCTTTCTAATATGTACTGGTCTTAACTTTGGATCGACAGTCTGGCAGTAGTAGGGTATTTATAGAAAATGTCCTCTTTTAACCTCTGTTATGGGGAGTACGCTAACCTGTCATGTGCTCACTCTGCTGGTGCTCTCATTATTTGCTCACTTCAAGCAGCTATGGTCAGATTTGAGTGAAGTTGGTGTAATAATAATAATCTGGCTGTGGTTGGGGACTCCTCACACGCTGCAAAAAAAAAAAAATATTCAGACATGCCAGAGAACTGGGAGATCACAGCTACTACCAAACAGCTGAGTGAAACAAATGTCGAAAATTGCATCGCTTTTTGCCAGTCAAAGATTTTCCAGATCATTGGTGTTTTATATTTATCTTTATAGTCTATTTGCTTTTTTGATTCCCAATTTTAGTAATTTAAAGTGTAATAAATGGCTAATGGCTGTTACATCCTGCACAGTTCCTCTCAGTTCAGTTCTAGCATGAGTAACATGCTGGTAGCGTCAAATGACCACAGGGTGGTGTTTGAATTAAACATTTATAACCGCCTCTACTTTTGCTTTATGCTCCTCCCATCGCTGAGAGATCAAGTGCGACCCTGAGCCACAGAGCGCAGATTCAAGCCTCATTAGGAATGCCTCCACACTGGACCGTAGCGCAACAAACATGTGCAGACTCACTGTCCCGCAAACACACACACACACACACACACACACACACACACACACACACACACACACACACACACACACACACACACACACACACACACACACACACACACACACACACACACACACACACACACACACGGGCCTCATATGTACTGATAAACAAGAGCGCAGAATAACACACATATCAAGAGTCTGGATGCAGAGAATGGAAGCGTAATAATTCATCAAACACACCCACATGCACAATAACCAACATTTTCAGGCAGGACTTGAGCAAAAGGCATGAATAAACACATACATAACAAAAAACAGGTTGCAGTTCACGGCCCTTTGCTGATCTTTCTCCACCCACACTGCATTCAATGTGTGTGTGTTTAACATGTCAAGCACCTGGTCTTAAAAAAGGCAAATGTAACCAAAAATGTGAGTGGACGCTATTTACACCCTGAACCATTCTGCCAATTATACCCCTCGCTATTTTACGTCTACCCATAAACATCTCTTTCCCCGAGTGCACACATGTGAACATCATGTGTCAATACTGAGAGGCTGTGAGGAAATATTGGAGGCCCTTGGCAAGAACACTCAAAAGACAATAAATTAAATTAGATCCTGCTGCAATGGACAATAGGATCCTGTAGGATTTTTTCCCTAAGAATGCACAATCTTCTCTATCCTTAAACAAACACAATATGTGTAAAGAGTCTGTGGTGTACAGCTGAAAACCTTTTTTTTTTTTTTTTTTTTTTTTTTAAACTTCTCTCTCCAATAAAACTGTCTTCACTTGTGGTTTGGTAAGACTAATCCAGCAATCGCATGAACATTTTTTTAAAAATTCACATCGGTATAAAATCAAAGCAAGGAGGAAACGCAACATCTAAATGTGTCATAAATGCCCTTAGCAGCCCACTGCATGATGAGGAGGTGGAAAATACAGATCACCAGTGCAGACGGTCGAAAAACAAAGCCCCTGCAGCAGCTATGGAAGAGACCGTCTGAACTGGGCTGACCTGCTATGTCGCTGGGGAATCGTATAGCAGCGACTGCAGTGGGAACCGATGCAGGCCTACTTTTTCCAGTCAGATCAAAGCTTTTTTAGGGCTAATGTGTGGGAACAGAAAGTATGAGGTGGCTGTGGGAGACTGAAGTAGCTTCTGTCAGAAGAGAGATGTAAAATATGAGTGCATTCATGCTGAGGACTGACACAAATACGGAAACGGAGTGACTTTTAAAAAGCCTCGTCATTGTTCCGTTTCATAAACTTTTTCTTCTACTCCTGCTGTTTAGATGACAGTTTGTCATTTCTACCTATAACTAACCAAGCACCGACAGAGTCTTGGGGGATTGAAATAAAAGATTTCAACTTTATTGCATATTCCGATCACACCGGTCTTTGTTGAATATCTGTATCCATTCAGGGATGTTTCTGCAATTAATATTGCAGCCTTGACACATAATGAACCTCCCCTATGCTCAGCCTACCTATTCACATAATCTACATTCAAAATGCAAACATAATACTACTTCTGTTCATCTGGACTCCTTTTTTTTTTTTTTTTTTTACCCACCCAAGGACTCGGGGCATTTGCGTCCATGCAGTATGCGTCTCAACCATTCTATGATGTCTCCCCAGAGAGTTACAGTCACTTACAAAATATTATTACTGAACTTCGTGCTTATTTGAGTCACAAAAATTACTGCCAAAGAAAAGTTTATCTGCAAAGAAGCAAAAAAACTGCACATTACTCCAACACATTGGACATCCGCATCCTAAATCTGTTATGTTCCAATAAAGATGCATAACAAGTTCACAGTTTACATCACAGACACCTGCACTCTTCCTGAACAAAACCCGACCTCGGCAGACAGCATTCGGATTATGTAACGCAAGCTGGTAGCAACTACAGGACTGCTGCATGTTCAGCCAGAGAATAGCGGGGTAATTTTAGCTCAGATTCATCCCTCAGCGTGGATAATATGGTCAGTGGTGAAGAGTGAGGAGGAAGCCTGCCAGTTTCACATAATACAGCATTATAGGTGCATAATAACAGTGAGAAAAAAAAGTGACTTTCTCTACTTTTAAGCACAACTGCACAGCCCTACTCCATGCATCACTGGTCCGTTCTCCTTTTTTAAAATCATTGTGTAATTTTACTGTTTTACTGTACTTTCCCTACTTTCACTTCCTCTCTTTCCATCACATCCATCTCTCTCACTGACTCTCTCATTGCTCATTCCCCTCTTCTTCCTTCCTCTTCCCCTCACCACGCCTCATCTGCCAAGGTTATATAATATTCGTATTGCTGCTGCTGCTGCTGGGGCAGACGCCTCCCACCCCTGCTCGGGCGCAGCCTCTCGGCCAATCGAGTGCCACTACTGGCAGGGGGTATAGAAGAGGTCAGGCGAGTCATGGGATTATCCAACTCACCTACCCAGAGACAAGCGCACACAGCGTATGTGTGTGTGTGTGTGTGTGCGCCTTCTGTGTGTGTGTCGCTAATGGGAAGCTTGCATGTGTGTATGCATGTTTGTTGATTTGGTCTTTGAATTACTCAGCGGAGCCTTTGGTTGCTAGAGAGGAGCACAGCTATAAAGCTACCCTTGTTTCGCAAATCATCATGTGATTATGTGATTGCTCCCTCTTTTCTTCTCTCGTTTTCTCTCACCGAACTCCACTCACCCACCCACCAGTCCTCACATCTGAGTGTCTACATCTCCTACACACTACTGTCACTTCAATCATCACTTCAGAGTGTCGACCTCTTCCTTCTTTCTTTCTTTCTTGCTCGAACAATTCCAGCGCTTCACAAATATCCTCACAGAACATTTTCTTCAGTGGATGTGAGACTCGCTGAGAAAAAAAAGAAATAAATGACAGCATGGCTCTTTACTCAAACGTTGTGTTTATATTTACCTGAGTACGACCTTATGCCATGCAGTTTATAAATGATGCCTGTCAGAAAACAAGAGGCAAAAGAGGTGTTAAGTTGCTACGGAAACATTAAACCTTTTTACGAGCATGAATGAGTGGAAAAATGGCTGTGACAAGGCTTGAAAACCATAGTTTACATCCCTCCTGACCTTTAACCGAGATGTTTCCTAGATTTCAAAAATAAAACGGATCTCAAACTATTTTGAATCTTTTCATCATCAAATTGTCCACAGAGTCTATGCAATACGTGATGGACGGAGCTAGTGAGCAGGGTGAAAGTGCAGAAGCAGTGAAAGCTAAAATAAAGAAAAACACGTTTGAGCTTCCTCTCACACATACAGTGACAGTTGATCTTTAATCCTTCCCATTTCCTCGTCCATTTTCATTGTGTCTCTTTCTCTCTGTGTGTTTCTGTGTGTCCAAATACACCAGCACAGATGCTCACAAAGAATCATTAGCAAAGCAGCCACAATGGCATCTCATTAGCAGTAATTTCCACTGTGGCTGGCAGTGAACCAGAAAAGTTTTAATTCATAATCTGAAATAAATCAGTTACTTCAGTCTGCTCGGTCGCCTTCTTTTCATCAGGCCTGGACACAATTTGCCTGTTTTAAACACGAGAGCACTCCAGTATGAAATATGTGCTCAGGAGTGCTCGGCAGTGAACTAAAAATATGCTACGACAGATACAACACATTGCAACGCACGGCACAGCAATTTTGCATAATGTAAACACTTAATAATCAAAAGACATCACACATTATAGTGCCATCAAGTTGGAACTATGCGGCTGTGAAGTGCTGCTTCTCTGCTGCTAAATGTGTATTTATATTTACTCCTAAGAAGAGCAGAAAAACAAAGACTAACCCACAGATACACAGGGATCAAATATGCGCCCCTTTCTGTCAGCAGACTGGAGGAAAAGAAAATGAAACTTCAAAATTGAGTGACCTGGCCTTAGAGCGGCACAATAATTCAATATCACTGTTTATTTTTTTGTGCTGGAATCGTGTTGTGATATTTAGGGATTTATGACACGAGGTTATGTTGTGAAAACAGATTATGAAAAGCTTGCTGTATTTAAAAACTGCTAAAAACAAGGTAATGAAACATGATAGGGGATATCTGAGGTTTGTATGACATCACACAATGTTAACTTACTGTTTAACATGATGATGATTGAATTCGTTTATGTCTTTACTTTTTTATCGCAACTAAACTGAAAAACCTACTGCTTGAGATATTGATTTCAGACTTACAGCATCACTCAGTCTAATCCAGCAGGAGGCTCATGTCTCTACAAGGCTTCAGCTACAGCGAGCCAAGACAAGCATGTGTGTGGGCAGAGAAGATTAGCCCAGAAAAGAACAGATCAGAGTAGAGAGACAATCAACTGTAAAGTGTGTTAACGGGACACGCTGTAAGGTATTTTCCTGTAACTTTGATGTGCAAGATACGGCAGGAGAGAACAGTTGCGAGCAGCTAAACAGGAGACAAAACTTCTACTGTTCCTCTCCGAGAAGGATACGGGTTTAGGCTAGATGAGGTCACATGCTAAATCCCTGGAGTGAAGTTATGCTGTATTGGAATGTGGAGCTTTGCAGGAAATTGGGCCACATGGTGTAGACCACAGGGAGCAGAATGAAGGGCAATGGCACAGTCCTTCAAGTTTATCCCTGTTTAAATCAGTATGAAGTTTGGAAAATGTGGATAAAACCCACAGCATTTTGGAAAAAGAAGTCCTCTCTGTGCTCTTTTAAGTATACACTGGGCCTGCAGCTATTTTAACATAGTGTGTGTCATGCAAATATCACAAGCAGCTTAAAATAGGATAGGTAATTTTTCATGCAATAAAAGCTACACTGAAAAGGATTGTTGTGACCTGCCACGGAACAGAAGTTAAGGGGGAAAAAAGATTTGTTTATAGTTTTATAAAAATGCTATTTCAGACTTTCGTTTTAAATGGTTGATTTAGTGGTAGCAATGCTGCATGTGAGAGTAAAAATAAAGTAGAAAAAACCAATTAGAACTGAAATTCTTGTTTTTCTACATAAACGTTGCCAAAAAACTAACTTGTTCCCGTTTCTCACATGTGAATTTTTGCTTCTTTTTACTCTTCTGTGTCATTAAACTGAATATACTTGAATTTCAAATTTCAAATGGTGATTTTGTGTTTGTAGCTCTGACTGCGAGCACAAATTTGGACACATTTTCATTAATGTGTTGGTTATTTGAATGAGGCATTAACTATCAGTTTAGACTCATTTGAAATAAATTACCCACTAATCACAGCTTACATTTTGTGATTTGAACAAAGGCTATAAACCTGTTTTGTCTGTTCTGGAACAAACTACAACAAAAGTATTGCTTCCATTTCAGCTTTGAAACAATACCTGGAAATTTAAATAAAACAGCAAGGAGGATGAAAAGCTTATTGTAATGATGGTGTAATTAAGCCTGTGTACGGTCTAATCTTAACACAAGAAGTGTGTGTGTGTGTGTGTGCGTGTGTGTGTGTGTGTGTGTGTGATGCAGAGAACCTTCAACTGCTCCCTGCAGATTTGATTTGCTGCTGACACATCGTGTGTCTTAAATCAGACAGACGGCCACAGCCTGAGGGTCCACAGCACCCTTTTCCCCCGGACCTCTTATGTAATTAGCTTTCGTTTAGGACTCTAATGCTTTAGCCTCCACAAATTACCCAGAAGAAAGTCTCCTCTCCCCCTTTCACCCACATTTTCTCTGTGTCTTCCTTCTTTCTCACTCACAACCTGTTAGAAAAGACCATTCGTCTCACAATCCATTCAGTAAGAGTAATTTGCATAATTGTCAAAACCACCACTGTCATTATCATGATATTAACAATACAATAGTGCAGTCTGAGTGGTATTCAAAAGGGTAACTGTAACTGTTGGCTCGTATTGTCACTTTCCTTTTAGTTGCTGTGAACAAGCAGCAGTGGCACGCAGCAATAAGCAAACAGTGGTTACATAACGAAAAGCTCACCGCGGCAGCATAAATATTTATCGAGGCCATAAACATGTAAATCATAATGATGTAAACTTCCTACTGTTGGAGGGAACCATTTGGGACAATGTTCAAAGTCGCTTTCCAAAAGAGGGAATAATGTCATATTGAAATTAAAAGGCCAAACGCACACTTTGCAGCCACGTTTACAAAGACACAAAAGTGTGAAACATAAAACAGAGCAGAGAGCGAAGGCTGAATGCGACCAAGTGTCGAATGTCAGCCCGCTATACATAAATACAGCAGAGGCCGAAACTCGATACGTGTACCCAGTATCACTTCAAGGTCTGACCTGACAGCATATGAAAATAAGTTTTTATTTCTGAGGGGCGGAGGATGAGACGACAGTAACGGTACTGGCTGCTACAGCATCAAGTGAGCAGATGCCACTGACTCCTGTCATTCAAATGGCATTATATTACCGCCGGCCAGCAGGCGATGAATAGAACCGACACTGACCTCCACCAATGCGTGCTAGCTTTAAAAATCGATCTCCTCTCCCCCCTGTACTATATCTCTGCTGCAATTATGTACGTTAATGCTGTTACATCCATGCTGTTACATTTTTATTGGGGTCAGTGTGAGGACAGGGCTATAACCTACAGCCTTCAGGCGATTATCTTTACAATCATTCTCATTAAACACTATGGTCTGTTGCCAACAGGCCTAGCGATAATGAGAGAGAAAGAGAGAGAGAGAAAAAAAAGAGCCATGCAGGCGGGCAAACTGGCAGAGCTAGTAGGCAAGAATTCAGAGAAAATGCCTACAGCAGCGGCAGCAGCAACATTAGGAGAGGAGAGCGTTGACAGCTTTGGCTGGTTAATGGAGGGTTACATTTACATATGGCCACCGTCTCTGTCTGCAAAATGAATGGTGAAGTTGAAAATGCAAAGCGAATTCCGCCGACACACAGCGAGAAAACGATGCAAGGGACTGGTTGCGTGAGTGTGGCTGCTCAGGGATGGGTATTGAGAATCACTTCTGAATTGGAATAGGTTTCAAGTTTACAAGAAGAAGCGATTCAGTCCAGGGACACGTTTCAATTTAATTTGTTCTTTATTGTCTTGGATGTGTGGCAAGCCAGAGCTGGTGATCAAGTGTTGAACGTATACACGCTGCTACTGTGAAACATAATCACTCTGCCAAACTAGTTCCTTGTCACGGAGAAGTCTGACACGACAAAGCGTTTATTGCAGCATGGAATAGGAGTGAGATGTTAAGTTCAGTCAGACAAAAATTAATCAGAAGCAGAACCAAAAACCTTCAAACAATTTCCACTTCCTTTACAACTGTTTAAAGAGCTAATAAGAACTTAAAAATCCAGCAAAATATAATTTCTCTCCCACATTGGGTTCTACCCCTCCTAAGATTTCTTCACCCAAAGGGACAAAACCAAATAAGTAATCATAAAGGATACATGAGCACTGTAATACCACCAAGTATCCCAGGCTTTAGGCAAAAACCAGCATTAAAACACTGAGCTTAAGATACTTAGTAACTATGAAGACAAATTTTTCCTGAAATTAATATAGTGATTCTGTTTCAGTGTAGTTGATTTTATTTTAGTTTTCTTTATAGAAACTTTTCAAAACGTGTAACCAGGAATTTTGCATTTGTTTTGTGAATGGTGCGTAAAAGAGCCTTATTAAGTAATTAATATTAAAATATGTGTGTTTTCTGCTTGATAAAACCCAGATTTTTTATGTTGTTAACAGAAAAAGCTATACATATTTTGTTTCATGTAAACAGTAACATTTGTCATAATTAATATCCAGGCAGACTGAACTATGAGTTTACCTAACTTCCCACAACTCCGTGTTATGTGTCAGTAATCAAGCCATAATGTAAGACCACAGTGAAACAGGGGAAGGTGATTGAAAAACAGTTGTGACCAGGCATTAAAAAAGCAAATACACACAACAAAAAACAAGACACACCTGTGGTTTGGTGTCTCGTAAAATTATATAACCCATCTTTGTTTTTTTTTTTTTAAAAAGGCGTGCAAATGAATGCACGCATGTGTATTTGATCCGATTCCGCTTCAGACCACGGCGCATCGCAAACAGTCCAGGTTGGTGCACTACAACCATGTGCAGTTAAATATTTATCAGTTATTAGAAAACTGAAGCAATGTTTGTTCGGCTGTCAGAGTGCCTCAGAAGAAGATCAAGTGAGGTTTTCTCTGCGCATTAATAAACACGGCTGTAAGTGCGCCACAGTTAGCCAACAGGCAAAATTTCATCCGCAGTTCCCGGAGCAGTTAACAATCGCAGATTGATTAATAAAAAGCACCAGCACACTCAAACCCAACACTGACCCATAATATCTTTTTATGTGTTCTGAATTTGATCCAAGCTGCCTGCAGTGGCTGCTGGTACAACTTTACTCTCCTGCCCTTTTTCTGTGTTTGACATCAAAGATGCAAAACAGACTTTGAGCCGGAGTCCATAAGGGCACAACAGTACTTTTATTTGGTTATCCTGATTTTAATGCACACAAGGTTGCCCTCTCTAGCTCTCTCTATCTCTATCTCTGACACACCCACACATGCACAAAGACCCTATACAGTATTCTGAAAGTGGCCAATCATTAACCCCGTGAAGTATGCTAAATATCTCTTTACGAAGGCTCTTATCCGCTCCTCCCTCGGCCCAAATCATACGAGGGGGAGAGAGGTATGGTGTGATCCACGAAAGGGAGGCGGGGAAAAAATTAAGCGAAATACAGAATGAAATGTGACTTCCTTAGATTAGATATTTAAAAAAAAAACAAATAGGGAGATTGCACACATTTCTTCCCAGATGTCACAACACAATTTCATAAACAGCGTTATGGCCTTATTCAAAGACGGCCAAGTGAGTTACGACATAAGGGAAGCTGAAGATCAGGACGAGGTGGTAAAGAAAACGTGACCAAAATGTAGATCTCAACAGAGGTTAATGTTACAGCCAGTGAAAGGAGGCTTGTTGGGCTGTTGGGCTGTTGTTCTGTGTTCGGATCACTGAAGACAAGACCGCTACACTCCCTTCACTGAGCCTCAACGCTGACCTCTGGCTCTGGCTGCGGGAAGAAAGACTCCTCCAGATGTTTGTCTTTGCTCAGGTGAACCCATTGACTGATGTATATATTTATATAAAAGAGCAACAGGGATAAAAAGCATGATAAGAGCTTCGGAGAGATGACTCAGATGGCCCTGCTCCTATTATTGTAATGGAAACAACTACAGATATAGCACCAACAACAAGCTCACAGCATGTAAGGGGAAATTACCTCTGCCTCTGTCAACAGTGCTGAGAATAGGGCACAGTTGCTGGAACATAATAAAAACATGATTGGTTTGGTATTAGATTCCCTATGGTTTGACATTTGCTGAAAAAACCTAATGACGAGCTTTTTGGAGTTATCAGCAGAGAAGTAGCGGCTAGCATAAATGAAGCCATATTGGTTAAAAACACACACAATGGACAGAGAGTTGAAGAAATAATGCAAAAAGGAAATATCAGCGACATGTAAACTCGGAGGTCGACACAAATTTCCTCCTTCCGGACCAGCAGCTACAAAAAAAAAAAACCCCAAGCATCATCTGCAGCATTGATTTAATGGAAGTAAACAAAACCATTAGTGGTGAAAGTAGCATTTTTCATCATGGGTCAACATTAATGGAGCAAACCACAGTAAAGCATAGACTCCACAAACAAATGCATCAGAGGTAAACTCAGCAGAGGATGTGGACTAATTCACTCAACGTACACACAAACACACGCACATGGACATTTACTTCTGCTTCATTCTCCCCAGGTGCTCCTGCCTGCTGAAATCACTTTTCATCCGAGCTTGCCGGTCGGCAGCGCAAGCAGAGATCCTTTAAAAACAGACCTCCCACTCCCCATTCCTCTACCGTGTCCTGTTAAAAAAATGTTTGGAGAACTCACAAGCAGTAGGGTATGTTTTTTAAAATTCTTTTTAAAAAGAAAAAAATAATTTTCCTTTGGATTGCTTGGTGTCATAATTATCTGCTCCCAATTTTACTGTGTTTTAATGGACAACAGGTGAGCTGAAATTGAAAGAATTCACTTTATTTTCCGCTTTATTTTCTAATGTCATATGACGTCAATGGATGCCAGTGGGTACTGTGTCAGAGTGTTTTCTGGGGTGATTGTACCATTAAAAATAGATCACAAGGCAGTCACATAGCGGTCTTTAGAACAAACACCTAATGTAAACCACATGCTGACGTCCTGAAAATGTGAGACATCTGAGACACTGTCTGTCTGCTACCTTCAGAAACTGAGTGGAATCCTGCCAGATAAATCAACCCAACCCTTCACAAACAGAGGGTTTAAGAATCTGATTCATTTACAAATAGCCAGTATATCTGGCTTATTTACTGACTGCAAGAAGTCAAAGCTACCACTGTATTATCTTTGGTGATATGAGGGTCTTAAGATGAGACTACCAATAGAGTTCAAATGTTGTGATGCACTATCTTGTTAGCACTTCATTTCCACGTATCATTTTTGACATTCTAGTATCTGCTGTGAAACTCAGCCTCATCAGTCCGAGCCAAGGCGGTGGAATTATCAGCCTGTCTAGACGTGTTTGCTAACAACAGTGTGAGGAACAACAAGATGAGAGCGGAATGAAACTGAATTATTTTTCACCTGCTTATTAAAAACTAATTTTTTATGTTCTGTTTCATCTCAGCTGTAGCTTGAAAGTGATGTCATTTCAGAGGAGAGATTTTATCCCTCTGAACCTCAAACCCACCAGCAGGTTTAGAACTGAAAAAAAAAAGAAGTAAAAAGACAAAATTTATCATTTATTTATCTACTTTCTGACAGTATTTAAACTGCTCATCTGTGATGGAACACTATGTTGTAAGACATTAACAGATCTAACCTTTAACTTATGAAATTCTATCAAAGTCACTTTATACTGCATGTCTCATTGAAATTGAAAACTTGCCAATAACTAAAGCATTTACAATAATGTGCAGCACATTTTTGCAGAAATGCAGCATATTTTTACTATTATTATTATTGATGATCAGAAATCACAGCACTATAGAATGTGTCCATTTAATATAGATGTACCCACAAACAAAATGACCTTGCGCTGAGCACAGACGAGTGTTATGCATGTGTACATTATGTACGGATACTGAATCGCATGACCTACATATGTGTAAATTACTCTTATAAAGGTCTGTTGACCAGTTCATCACTTTTTGCAAGGCTTTGTCTTGCTAGTGTTATGACTGTTCCCTCCATGCTTTTATTTTGAAGGCGTTTTTTGTTTTTTGTTTTTTTTTTTAATGTTACGGGCTTTTAATTTTGGCACCATTCGAGAAGCACAGGAAGTGTTTATCTAAGAAGTGGTTTCTTGACATGAGGAAGACGCTGTGGAAAAGTTCATGTAAGGATGGAACAAAAACAGTTACACTCAGAAACATCCCCACAATTTAATCAATTGTTTCTTTTATGATTTTTGATGGATAAGTCCACAGCGGTGGATTTGTAGTAGGATCGCAATCATGTGATCGTCAGCAGGTAGCTGACGTAGTGTTCACTTCTTGTCATAGTTAAAGTTGTGCCGTGCCGCTATCTCACAATGAAATCTTTAACAAATCCATGGATCCAGACTATAAGTCGCATCACTGTCAAAATCTAATCAGGTGGTCTTTGTGTCATTTCTGACCTTCCCTGAAATTTCATCCAAATCCGTTGGTCCATTTTTGAGAAATGTTGCTAACAGAGGGAGGAAAGGAAGGAAGGATTCATGTACGCAATTCGTCACGTAACTCTGTTGCTTTCCTTGTTTTAGCAACAACCACATTCTATAAGCAAATAAAACTTCTACACACCTCTGTGTAATGACGAAGGCATTAATGACTCAGCTGTGACTAAGAGGCACGGTCCAAAAATTCAGGGACTTTTCAGCTGTACTGTGCTGAACTGCAGCCAGTGTTTACACAAAGGTGATTAGACAAGAACGGAAATTTTAAAAATCTGTGAGCAGGTAAACATTTACAGTAGGTAGAGCCATCACTTATTTTTACCAACGGTTGATAACACCTTAGATAAATTTTGTACATGTAGATTCCAGTAGTTTTTTGTTTGTTTTGTTTAGTCTTTGGTTGTAACTTTAATAATGGTTAAAAAAAAAAAAAAAAAAAAAAGTACTTTCTAAGGAGGAATTCTGTTGTTATGATTTATGGCATTATAATGTACAAAACACAAAATATATTTTCATTTCTTTTTACTTCTAGCCATGACTGGACTGTTTCCATAGAGGTGCGGGACTTTGTATTGCAGCAAAAGGCCCACAATGATAGAATGTTACATATAATTTCTAATAAAAAGACATGCTGAGCTGTATATTGCCTTTTGACTGTTGTACTCCACTCCAGGTTACTATACATCTTTGTTATCAGTTTCAAATTAATGTCGGTAACTCTCCTGGTATCCGGATGTTTCTTCAAACGCAGCTGTCACCTACTTTTGTTCAAATGTGGCCTGACACCTACCGTACATTCTTACATCACTTGGAAGACTCATCTGCCGAAATTTTCCCACTCATAAAGGAAATCAAAAGTGTCAACTGTGGAAAGTCCGGTGGGTTTGTTAAACACAGGCACAATGCTGTGTCCACTGTTCCAACAGTAACCGAGAACACAAACAGGTTTTCCGAATTTGTGCTTAGTGAAACATTTACTAGATACACAAAACACTACTTCTGCTGTATTGATGCAAAACGAACTGAACGCAGCTGCCTTTAGTATGTTCTGGATCCTGCTGGATTTCAATTTCCTAAAGAATCTTAGCTTAGATTTGGACGATTCATGCGCGGAAACACAGCACAGAGCTAATTAACATGTGAACACACATTTAAATTAATAAAATATATTCCATATTGTATTCCATAAAAAGTCTCAGTATGTGTGACAAAAAAAGACCGAGCCGTGCTAAACAGATAATTATGACACCAAACATTCTGAAGGAATGGTAAAGTATCGATGCAGGCAGGCTGTCTGCTGACTTAAAATGCAACGAGGCAGCAAGCTGTAAGCCAGCAGGTGTGTGGAGCACTGTGGGATGTTTAACCTGCACCTGTGACACCGAATTCCTCCTCAGACTTAAGAAAAACTCAATCTTGTACTTTGGATAGTTCAATGTTCACTTCAGCTCCAAAAAAAAAAAAAAAAAAAGCATCTGATTTCAGAATTGAAAAAAAAAAATAAAGAAAGGAAGGGAAAAAAACCTCAACCTGGAGTTCAGCGCCATGGCAACAGCACTGAGAGAACAGCATGATAAAGTGCAGTGAAGCTGTTTCACTCAGTGTTATGTTTTACACGAGCACCAGCCTGCTGACATCCAGCAGTCCACAAGAAAGATGATCTTTCCTAATAATTCCTAACTCCTGTGCACTAACTTGCGACCGTATCAGTCAGATAAGGTTTTATACTGTATTTGAGGCATTTATCTTACTGCATGCTGTCCTGTGGAGAGTCTAGGAAAGAACACGGGAAAGAAGATAAGATTTAGTGTCTTGCTCAGATACTTTGCCGTGCTATATGACTGTTGCCTACAAATATTATGGTGGTATGCTTAGATTAACAACTACCAGATGTAATGATGTACTTGGGGCTTCATAAATCCACCTGTATTCTTATCAAATAAAGCACAAATATCAAAAATGCTCTTGAACCGTAACATCCACTGCAATAACAATGTGAACTAAATGGTTTTCACAGACAGCTGGTTTTGGAGTTTCAGATAATTAAACAGATTTTGCTCAGTAATAACTTGGTGGCCGCTGAAATCAGGTATAATAAAGATGAGCTGTAACGTTAAGGGTAATGTATTCTAACAAACATCATTTACCATTTCGGTGCAAGAGGGGGCGGACTGAGAGTGATGAATCATTGGTGAGAGAGCACAGATACAGAGAAAACAGAAAGAGAGAGTACAGAGAAGAGCAAATTGAGGAAAATGGAGAGAGTGTCAGCTGTAATTAATGGTTGAAAGGCTGATATACCATGCAGTCAGGAGGGAGATGTGGAGGGGAGGGAACAGCAGGCATTAGGACGAGGCCTCAGACTGTCACAGTAGGAGTTAAACTCATTTAATGTGCAAAAGCAGAGGTGAGCATGTAGCAGCCGAACGGGAACAACATTAACTGTCGAAGACGTAAAACAGTAAAGCCTAAACTTATAAAATCGAAACGCTGCTGGAAGTCTATATAATGCTCATATTTTCAAGGCAGGGAAAGTAATAAGCGTCAGGTTTCAGGATATTAAAATGTAGTCTTGCGTATGTATGCTTTGTAATTTTTCTGTACTGGTGACATTATATTTAGTTGGCCAAGTAACTTCATGTACTAGGACAGGAGCTGTTGTCGTCATCTTTGGCATTAAGCACCGAGTGACCATGACCGCTGCTTTTTGTGGCATTTCTGTTTTATATCACGGAAAATCTTTTTGGACAGTGGACTGGACCAAACAAGCCCCCTGAAGATGTCACCTTGAGCTCAGGGAATTTGTGAGTACTCACTAGTTTCAGACAACAGTTGGTGGAAATCGTGTTTATAATAATATGGCTAATGTGACCATGAGCTTTGATCGTATGCCCACAGTCCAGAGCTCTAAGGAAACTGTAACACTGAGAGACATTCAGAGATGGTGGAAACTTTTCAGACCAATTTGATACCACTTAGCAAGGACTGGATGGGTTACTGTGTTTTCCTGGAACCTGTTATTGTTTAGTGCAAACTAAACTCAGCCAATGTTTACGCCGGTTCACTTCTCTCCCGCTCTCTGTGCTGAAATATACCTCATTTTAATACAGCAATACAGTTTCTGTGAATGCAGAACAAGTATGAAATGCAGACCATTAACACTGCATTTTAGTCGGCAGTCATTTCACAGCCATTTCCCAAGTTGCAGTTCTATACTACTAAAATATTGGCTTTATACCTACAACGGTGTCCAATAACAACACCTGTTCTGCTTAGCAATTGCTGATCAATAGAAAGTCCCAGTCCGCACACTTTGCCATGCAGACAAATGATTGTCTCAGCACTGTCAGTCACGGAAACAGAGAGTCTTCTTCCTGAAAGCAGTGGCTCAGCTGCATTTAAAGCTATGAATACTGAAACAGTCCATTTAGACCCAGGTTACAACCAGAGGTTATATGTTCATGGTGAAATTAACAATCTTTACAGCAGCTGAAAGACACAAATTCCTTTTTTTGTGTGTGTATTTTTGATGTTGTAGCACTGCTTTCCACAACTATTTATTCCAAGTTCAATACACAATATTAACCCAAAACATCGTGGCCAACTAAACTCTACTAATAAACTGAGAGTTTGCAACCATAATTCCTCCCCATTTGAAAGAAGGAGAGAATGCATAGGTGACCTATATGTGGCAAAAAGGAGTCAGGAATTCCAGCGAGAGCAGCCCTGGTCTGCAGCTTCAGAACAATAACAAAGTTCAAGCAGGCTTTCAAACTGCATGAAAGCACAGTACACAAACAAAGCTGAGCCCTGCACAGGTTTTGGCCGAATTCAGCTACCGAGAGAACACTGAGAAGCAAAGTCCGTTTCAAAGGGGGTAAATAACAAACTGCAAAATAACAGCAAATAAGCTGAAATGAAAAGTGGTGTGAAATAGTCGAAAACTATTCCAAGTGTACCGGAGAGTGAGAAGAAAGAGCAGAGAGTGAGAGGAAGCCTAACAGAGAAAGCTGCAGTCAGAGACAGATATAGAGACAGACTTTGGCCCAGCTGGATAATGGCCCATTTACAGTAGAGCTCCTCCTCCTCTTCCTCCTCCTCACCCAGCTCTCAGACGGGTAACAGTCACAGGAGGAACAAGAAAGAGTCGTGTTTGTGGCTAGAAAAAAAAACAGCTGAACTAAATGTATGATATTCACGGTTAGACAATTTCCTCGTTGTTTCTGTTACATGTTGCTGCGAGACATATGGGAGGAAAAGGTATGCGGTGGCGGGTTGAGATGGAGATCTGAGTTGATTCGAGGTGATTCTTTTAAACCAGTCATCCCTGTAACATCTCCTAATAGCCTGTCCTTGTGTTAATAGGGGCTGAGCAGACAGGGTTACTGGCAGAAAGGGCAGGTCTGTCCACAGGCCTCATTACAATCACTGTCTGAAGCAGCTTTTATGTCTTTCTCCAGCACTTTAAAACACCACTGGCCTAAATAAAGTCCCTTCTACGCTGTTGACAAAACTCTACACCTCATTTAGCAGCATATCCTTGATACTAGCATCACTGCAAATTCTTGTGACCATCAACCTCAGCAAATTCTCCATAAACCCCATAATCCAAATGGATTATTGTGTATTATTGATTAGTGTTCAAATTGTCATAAAATGACATGTACTGGTAAGAACTTTGTCTCTAGTAATAACACACAATCGAGGCCTTTAAGTGCTGCTTCAGTATTCAAGTGATAAACAATAAGCATACCATGACATTGCTTTATTTACCATAGAAGGGCATCAGACACAAGACTGCATGTTAGCATTTCTGTTCAAGCCACATTCAGGATAAAATTAAAACTGCATACTTTGCTAAAGTGATTCAATTAATAAAAATAAAAAAATACATTGAACACCAAAGTGTGGTCATTGCAAATGGGCAGCCTGTATTTGACAATGCATTTCTAGCTTAAATGTTCAGATGTATGATGAAAACATAAGATAATTAAAATTATTACAGCACAGAGTTTCTCGTTTTGAAAAAAAAAAATAAAGAAAATCATGGATGGTTGATCTTTTAGTTTGCAGCTCAGTCAGCTCTGCTTTGCACTCTTCTTAATAAACAAATAAAAATCCCACATCAACTTACCAGAGTGTGAGAAACGGCAGTAGTGTGGCTATACTCCAACGTGAAACACGTTCGTGGTGTGCATGGCAGCACGCAACAAGTGTTGTCAAACTATAAAATTACACCATAATTAATAATTAAACTCCTATTCTATTTCATTTTCTCAGCGCGCGCTTGTCAAGATCAGTTAATTAAACTTCCATCACATTCCATTCATCAACTTGGCTCAATGGCCTCAACTTAGCTACACCCTCATGTGTCTTAGAAAATGTGGCTTTACGTTCAGATGGAGGTGAGCAGGCAGTTATTTAGGCGGCACCCTTGGCTTGGAGACAGTCTGTAAATGACTAGTCTATTAGACAAGCCAAGCACTCATTAGGAAGCAAATTCTTAACTGTCGATCACACTGTGCTTGTGGCATAAAACTCACCGCAAGTCTTGTAGTCAATGTATAGTCAAAAGGAAAACAAAAAATATTAACAGCACATAATGAATGCTGAAAGGAGTAATCCATACGTGTTCATAACTTGATCCCTTTTGTGCTAAAGGGGGTCACTTCAAGCATTTAAATCATGGCATTGTGTGGGGCATTGAAAATATGCATGACAGGTCGATACCAGACCTCTAAAAATTAGCAGTCTGCTTGAATGCATCTGTGAATGTAGTTACATAAAACTACTGGCTGCCTTCCAAGCTTGAGCAAAAGGACATGAAAAACCAGATATGGAGGGGGTGTAAATTGCCCATGACCAAATTCTTAGCAAACGGATCCAACCAATCAGTAAGTAAAGGCAGGATGCCATTTTTTTTTTTCAGTATTCTGAATCCTGGATACAAGAGGTTTCTGTAAATGTCACAACAGATAAATAAAACCTTGTTTCACATGACTTTATACATGAAAATATACAAACCTTTTCACACCAGTTGCTGCTTTCTGTTGCGATTGTCTATAGGGAAAATGATGACAGTAAGAGGAGATCGGGCCTAAGCTTGTAAGTTCAGGAAGCTGCTCAGACTGTTAGATAAGATCTGACTGTAGGCAGACGTGCTACTTGCTCAGAATTAGAAGCACACTGGTGCAGTGGACTTTTGCCACATATTGGCATTCGGGCTGTGCATTCAAATCAAGTAGCACTGTACTAGTTCTTGCATATCAAGTGACTGCACGGTTCTAGGAGGAGGATGAAAAAAAAAGGAAGACATTGTATCAAGCTCTGTCAAAACACATTGCGTGCAACAAAACATGCAGCTTTGAGTCTAAATAATTAACAGGGTAACTGTCATTCTAGATGACTGAACCTGCAGCTTGGGGAGAATGAGGTCCTTTAGTGTCACAAGCTGTGTGTTCACCAAGTAACCAGCACAAGTCGACTAGCTGCTGGATACCAGAAATGTGCCAAGATTTCATACAACAAAGCAGCGTTTTGGGCTGCGCTCCAAACCAGGACACCTTTCTCCACGCAGAGAAAAGCAAATGACAGATTCTAGAGTTATTGCACTGCTGCTGTGGTGTGAATGGAATAATGTGAATCACTGTGCCTGAGAAACCAAGGCCACTATTCTGAATTTAGAGCTGATGACTGATCTAAAGAGAAGAATGATGACCACATCGATGCGTGTCTCTTCCCGCTCCAGCACCACAAAGTACTTCAGGGCACATTTACTTTCATTCCAACCATTCACACGGCAGCCTCTGCTTTGCCATTACAGCTTCTTTGTTGGAGCACTATGGTAAGAATAAATAGCAGAAAATGTTATATTTTTGTATTGTGTCAAAAAACACATGACAGTGTATTGGCAAGGTAATCAGGCTTTTGTAGCAGCCTGATTCACTCGGTATCTGACCCAAAAACTCATTTTTAGTTCTGTCCTACTTATTTCACTATAGCACAACTTTCCCTTAAACAGGCCTGCTATCGTCTTCTTTTCACATAAAAGTGACAGAAAGAAACAAAGAGGGCAGGGAGGGTATATGACCCTCACGTTACTGTTGCAATAAATTTCAAGTAGCTGATTTATTGGTGACAATCAGTGAACCTGCTCAGCATGTCTGACAGAAATAAAAGTATGAGTAGTAGATGAAACAGTCCCTGCTGTTCTCAGTTCCTCCCACAGGGAATCAAACTCTGGTTTTAAGGCTGTTTTGGCATGTGGTGATCATCTGTTTGCTCGCTTTTGAACCTCCCGATACATTACCGAGGACAAGAAAATGGGCACTATTTTCTATTTTCTGCTGTTGACTGCAAGCAGTTGAAGGTTTGTAGCGCAAAGGTCGCGCAGGGCAGAGACTGTGAGAACAAAGGCAGCGACGTAGAGAGATACTTGAAGTGATAGAGGAGACTTTAAGAGCAGCTGATAATCAAAGTAAGAGTGGTTAAAGAAGGAAGAGTGAGCATAGGTGAGGAAAAGCAAGAGGGGAAGGGGTGTGGGTGGGTGTTAGCTACAATATACAACCTAAAACTTTGCTTAATGATCATGTTTTCAAAAGGCACAGAGCAAATAAAACCTTCAGTTAAGGGTAGGAGTGGAGGATGCAGTTAGTATATAACTCTTGCATGGGGGCCCCCAATCTTAATTTGCAACTCACAACTGCGGGCAAAAGTTGAATATTGCTTTTTATAGAGTCTATGAGCTTGTAAAATGTCAACAACAATGACAGAACCATAATTTAAAGCTCTGCATTTGGTCTGCCAACCATTAAACAACAGTAAGAGTCTAAGATCATGCTAGCAGCTAAATGTGAATGTCTGTTTGCACACGCATGTTAACATTCTGATGTGCAGCAGCTGTAATGTTTACCACGTTCATCATCTTAATTTAGTTCAGGCTGTCTAAATCGGCAAATCAAATTATTTTGGTTTTAAAAAATCCTGAATTAAGCCCAGTTAAGTTCAAGTGTTGGACTGGCCTGCCATGCCAGTAAATAAATGCCTGATTGTTGCGGAATGTCTTACTTTATTTTACTTTTCCATTTAATTATCCTATGGAATTGAAGCCACATTGGTGATTAGAATGAATGCTGATGATGAAATAATGTCTGTTCTGGATTCATCATCAGCTACACTTTCAACAAAATTTAAGACAAAATAACACAACTAAAAAACAGCACAAGCTTTAAAAGTCATCTGCTTTATCCTCCGATTTGAAATATGACAAACTCATGTCAATGACACGGTAAATATGGTTCGACCCACACACAGGCTTATTTCAAAAATTGCTTTAGCTAGAAAAAATTAGCACGCTGTCACTCAGGGCAGCGCATTATCACAGGCTAAAGCACCTTTAAAAATAGTACACTGGCCTTAGCACTAGTTACGCTGAAAATAGACAAGCTCCAGACACAGAGGAGCTTCTATTTTGAAGAATGACAGAATGGTGGTTGAATGGTGGTATTACCACACGAATGAATCCAAGAGGGACGAGGATCAATGTTCTTTGACTCCACTGTTTTTATTATGCCAACTGAAGTCTATTTTCTGTACAATTGAGTGAAACTGTTGGAACTATGAATAAAAATTTGGTGGTAAGAGAAAGAGAATGAGTGACAAACAGAGAAAGAGAAAAGGGTCACAACAGGTAGATCTACTACTGTATCCTCCCTGCGGCTAATCCTATGTGTCCTGTAGAGACACTAGTGATTGATAAGCACCGTCACCATCCAGCCGTTCAACCTGCTGTTTCCTTAGTCAGGATTATAAACACAGTCTATGCCTCTTCTGTTTCAGCCATTTGATACCGACACATGTCGACCAGAATAACTCCACCCATTCAGGCAAACAGAATAGTTTTCCCATCGCAAATTCTACAGTAACTGCTGCTGCTGCCTCATCCACAGCTGGCTTATCAGACGATATGAGCTCTGAATGGCACAGTGGTCAAAATATGTTCCGAAAGAAGTGATGACGAAATCTCAATAGTTACCTCAGCTGCCTCGACTGTGCTCCTATAAATGCACAGGCGGTTTTCCGGGCCAAATTTCCAACTTGAGGAGCCAGAAGATTTCACAAACACATACTGTCCTGGAAAATGTTGACATTTAGCTACTGACGCCACGGCTGCAGAAAAAGGAAAGACGTGCCACCACTTCAAAAATCTGTTAGACGCTCTAAAAGTCTTTTGTTTGTGCTGAAACTGCTTTGGCTATAAAACTTCCACAAAAATGCATCGACGCTCAGCTGCAAAACAGTGGAGCGGAGCGCACTTTGCACAGCAACTGTACTGCAGTAACCATGAGCATGTAAGTTCCTGGGTTTGTCAGTTACACTGGGCTCTGTGCAAGATATGACACTATAAACATAAAGTCTATTTATCTACATCATTGTTTACTATCAAGCTCATTAAGCTGAAGAGATCCTGCTTTAGTGCAGTTTTTTTGGTCAGTTTTTAACAGCTGTTTCAATTTCTGTATGAAGCTTGCAACAAGTCACCGATGACTATAAAGGTTAGACCTGCACTGAATCTCATTATTGGTGTTCTGACCGAGGCAAAATGAGGTCATTATCACTTTTTCCCCTCAAACCACCTGTCATGGATCAGAAGATTACACAAGGTGTAGGTCTGAACGACGACTACAGTGGCGGGGGGGGAGTGTTTGCCTCCACATGTACAGTAACCTTGGTCGGGTAAATTATTGACTAACTTATGACACAAGATCTTCTGTGTTGTCTAGTGACAGCCAATAACCATATGCAGCTGCACACATACAGCAATCAGGGCTGCAAATGCATACTAACGTGTATGTGGGTGCATATCTACACATACGTACGTTGCAAAAAACTGGTTTGATGCGATAAAATCTAATGCATTTCATTCCGCTACAAAACTAATCAAGCACACCACAAACATTCAGAACTGACAGACAGCATCTATTGTCTGAATGTCCTTTTACACTTGACAAAGCTCTTAAAAGACGCTTTTATATAACCATCTAAACATAAAATAACCAAAATTAATGACTAACTCCTAATAATTTTTAGATAGGGTTAGGGTTTTGTTAGGGTTATGGTTAATAATCTGAAATACAGGCCTCTGGGTATACAGAGGTTGAAAGAGAATTTACGCTCTCCCAGTTTCAAAAGCTGGCACGTCTGTGATACTTCACATTAGCCTCAATTAAATGACCGTCAGCAAATCAAACGAACAGCAGCTCTGGGACTGGAAGGGATTTATCAAGTTGCTCTCACTTCAACGGGTCAGACTTTTGCTGCCAAAGGGGTTTGAATCTGCGGCCCCCCTGCTGACAGTCTCCCTGGTAACTCTGCAGACACTGGGGAGACGGCGGGAAAACTCCTGACTCGTGTTTCTTGGAAAAGTAACCCAGTAGAGGAGCAGAAGGAATAATCTGCTCCAGATATAGTCCAGATTCTAGCTCCTTCACATAGAATTTAAATTTAACATTGAATCAGGAAGTAACTAAACTCTGAGTTTAATAACCATTTCCAAACATCCTGATAAACCACAAAAAACATGCATCTGCACTTAAGTTTATACTTGGCAATTGGATGTATAATTTGAGGGTGATTTAAATCAGTGTTCCTTACAGTCCCAGACTTTATAAGTCCACATTAAACAGTAAAAGATTACAAGGTTACCAAAGGGGAAATCAATCTACTTTCAAAATTTGTCCTACTTCTGCATCTGCTGTGGAAGATAAACAGATGAACTGACGGTGCTCCATGAACCTTGGCAATCAAACGTGGATACACCCAGGCTACTTCTTCTTTAGTCCAATCAGGAACACTGGGAGGGAAAGCAGTGTGTGGACAGAAAGAACATTTGTATTCCTTCAACAGATTAACGGGCTCCTTGCTGAGTCGGGAAGGCTGGATTAGAGATGGCCACAGAATGATGACCCACATTCGGGCACACAAGCCACACAGAATAAACTGAGGATAACAAAATGTCCCACAGTTTAGCAAGCACACAGACAGAAAAATGGACAGCAGTAAAGAGTGTACAAAAATGTACAATGGCACAGTTCCCAGCTACTCTGAGGATTCAGGCTATCACTGGTAAGCAGGAAATTCCTCCAACTTGGCTCATCAATCACAAAACGAGTTGTGACATGTCGAAGATTTTACAGGAGAAGTCTAGTATTTGTCTGATAGTAACATAAAAAAGACAAAATTCCTAAATATTCTTCTGCTTGTTTCTGATTTGGTCAATGGAGGAACACAGAAATATGGTAGAGTGAGATTGTAAGGCTAACAAAGGCAGGAGTGTGGGATCTTTGTTTTGATAAAATACACTAAAAAGATACATAGATTTTCATTGTGAACAAACAACAATTTGTTTAGGCTCCCCTTTAGGCACAAAAACATAAAAATATAGCTGTAATCTTTTTAAAAAGTGTCTTAAGACAGCTTTAATTCCATTATGCTAATGCAAAGTGGTCTTTTTATTCCAATCTTGCTTGCTTTCATGAATTTATTTATTGTTTGACAAGTCTATATTCAACTAAAAAGTGACAATCATAATCGCATGTACACAATACAGCGTAGCGGAGGTTGACATGAGAAAATGGGTGCTGTATTACATTGCTGAGCCATACTATGAGTAATGAGCGAGTGGGGAAATAGTTCATGCTGTGACCTTGGAACTAATGTTACAAAAAAGGGAGGGGGGGGTAGAAAGAGGTGGGAAAAGGAAGGAAAAAAAAGAAAAAATATAAATATATATTATCGTATATATATATGTATATTTTTTGTTTGATTATTTTGTTTTTGTTCTGTTTGGTTTTTTTTGTCTTTTTTCCTTTCTTTTTCATCCTCTTTCTTTTTGTGGGGAGGGGGAAGAGGGAGAAGGGGAAGGAAAGGAGGAAAAAAAAGCGCCTTGCAAGAATGTATATATTTTTTTGAACGCACAAAATGAAGTTTTTGTACTATAATCTTGTAACCGAAATAAAACCATTCATTCATGAAAAAAAAAAACATGGAGAGATGAGTCAGGATCTGTTCTATTCAGCCTCTGAATCTGAAAAAAACATATTAGTTCCCATAATACTGCAGTTCTATAGACTCCATCCATATAAACTCTATCATGAAATAGGTGAAGTATTGGAGAATGATGACTGAATGGGGCTGGAGAGCTCAAGGAATGAATTGATAAGTATTCTGTGATTCTTGTGGTATTTACACTCAGGAGATCTCAACCCAACAGAACACCTATGGGAGAGTTTTCAGGCATGACAACAGCATCAATAACACTATAAACAGCACTGAGAATACCTGGCTCTGCTGGTTTTTTCTTTCATAAACCAAATGTATGCTCAAAAGCTCGGGGACCTTTTGAGAATGAAGTGGGTGGACAGATCATACCACCTCCACCAACCAATTTCCTGTGGAAAACCCTGAGATGCATTGTGCAGTTTCTAGATTATATACATTTCAAACATCTATAGCTCTTTGGTTTGGCTTGTGTGTTTCATTTTTTTAAGCTGGCAGGAGCCGCTGCTGTTTTTCTGTTTTTCTAAATGTTAAAAGGGGGTTTTGTTTCTTTCTCAAAAGCTGCATATTTCCATGAAAAAGCCATTTGATGCACTGTTACACAGCTTCAGTAAAGAATATTACTGCTGAACAATGCTAACGCAACCCGCTAAGCACAAAGCAAAATACAAATGTACGTGCCAATATGGTGCGTTCTGATTATTATTACTTTTTCAATGCAGAATGAAAGATAGGACAATAGCAGCAGTGGTCTGAGCCACTGCAATTAGACCCCAGACTTCATGTTTCCTGACTGATTTGCTGCCAAACATAACAAGCGCAGTCCTCTATTTAGAAAGTACGGCGAGAAAGATCAGTCGGGGCTATATTTGTGCTCGCTCCAGACATATCCGATCACAGCTCACTCACAGAATTTTTCATGTGAATGTGGCTGGCAAGAGGGTCACAGACTCCCGCCATCACAAACAGACCCCATTATCGCCTTCATTCAGTTGTTGCAATTTCAACTGTAAGGTTACACTGGTAAGTAAGTAGCTGGGGTTGGAATTGTGACACACATACGCGTAGATATGCACTTACAGGAACTTTCTCTGATAGCGGTTACATAATTCAAGACAGGTTTAGCAAGACTGCATCTCATCTTCTATTCTGAGTGTCGGGCATTAATACCAAGAGAAAAAGGCCTCCCAGCTAGCTTCCTCGACCACATTCAATCATGTCACAATGTGCAATGAGACTTTTCTGAGTGTCTGTTCATCTGTATGTGGGTGTAACGTGCAAATGTGTGTGTGAAAGCTATGCAGAACTTGGATAAGTTTTTGCAGCGAAGCACAGAAAGCATTTGCAAAAATAATGCTGCCAGAATGGATAGTTTTACAGAGGATGTCCTTGTCTCGATCTGAATGAGAGATAATGTTGACCAAAATCAAGAAACTAGGTTTAAACCAATTTGTAATGGCTTGAATCGGCTCGTGTGGTACATCCACCTGGGATTATGGGCTACAGTTCCACAGCCTGATGACAGCTACGCGACAACTGAGCAAATCTATTCACTGCTGGAGGCAGGTTGAAAGCTTTTTGGCAAACTACCCCTGGTATAAGTCCATTGTCCATCCAGAGTATTTGTTTGATAAGAAAAACAGAAAGAAAGCATTATTCAGTACCATACGGCAACAGGACAATTGCTTATTAAGGGTACAAATTGCAGCTTCAGAAATGAACTACATTCATTCCACTGCATTCATTTAAAACAAAAATTTCACAAAAATAGAACTTCTCCTATAAATAATGTATGAATGCTGTTTTAAAATATTTTTTTCCTGTTTTCCAGTGAATTTCTCTCCATATTCTGCAGATAATAAAAAGGTCAGTTTTATCCCATACAAAGGGTTAAATCCATCATGTTGCCTATTACACAGACCTCGATATGTTCACAGCTCCTAACACCAGTGTAAACAAGCCGTCAGCCACCAAAACAGTCTTAAAAAAGAAACAGCTTGGCTGCTAAGAGGCCTAGAGATCCTTTGGGTCGCTGCACTACACTGACCCCAACCCAAGCCTACTTACTTTAAAGACTCGGTACACCAGGCCCCAGAGAGGGTAAAGGTCCCAGGACAGACTGAGACAAGTTAGAGTGACTGAAAGACAATCTTGATAATGAATGTTTCTTTGCTGATGAAAAAAAAAATCAGACTACATGTAGAAACACAATCAACTTCATCTTTCGCTGCACATAAATTTCACACTCGATCTTTAAGATTCAAAAAAGGCCTCACATAAAAATTGTTCTCTTGAGGATGTACAGTGAAAGCATTACCCAAGGCATCGCAGAACATTTCCAGACAGTTAACAGCACATAGTCCAGATGTTTGGATCTCATGTGAACATGTAAGACCTGTCTGGCTAATCCAGAGGCCAAAGAAAAAAATCCATTAACGCTTGCAGCTGATGACAGATCGGAGAAACACACGGTAAATAAACTGTAAGAGGCTGTGAAAGACAAAGTGCAATGCCGCCCTGCAAACAGCAAAGGCAAATAAGTAAACATATTAAGCAAGAAGAATGTCGATTGAGGTTGGCATAATCTTGCTGATTATAAATCCAGGAAACTCAGTCAACAGATGTGAAACTGACCTAGTTCTTGCATGACTTTGTTTTATCTCCAGCTTGCCTACAGTATCTGTTATGAAATGACTATAGAGGTTTACAGTTGGACTGTAAAATCTCAGAATGCAGGTTATATAATTCACATGAACACATAAGTTGAGTGACTTGGGCCTACTTGTCTCCTAAGAGGGAAGGGTCAATGCAAATTGACGCAAAGCTCTTCCGACAGGGGATTAGGGAATATCTTTTAGAATAATGGAGTTCTGGAGACTTGCAGAATCAATGCAAAGTTGAACTGATGAGTTTCTAGTGGTTTGTGGTGGCCTAACACCCTACTAAGACACTTTATGTTGACTTTTCCTTTAATTCGACACCCATCTGTGTATTATAATATAGCACACACAAGCAAAATCCCATTAAAATAATTGATGATAAATATAACTGTGATTTATTACATCAAACAAAACATTCAATAACTGTTTTCAACTATTCTGGAATCATTCATTTACACGGGAGAGTTTGATAAATCAAAATTATTATACAATATAATGATGACGACGCCATTCAACTGAGAGTTAATTAACAATAATGGGAGCGATTTACCATTCTGCCCGAGAATGTTGCTGCATATTCTGGCGAGCTACTTAACTACGTTAATTTTTTGATTATGATGAATTACTTTTGACTAACAAGTTGTGTTTCGTGTACATTTTATGATCACTTGCCTCTGCTTCTATCACGATGCCAGCATGATGACAGGAAAACATCCCCATCTGTCTGCATTATCAATGCTGCCCCCGCATGCTCATTATCAGTGTGTGTGTGTGTGTGTGTGTGTGTGTGTGTGTGTGTGTGTGTGTGTGTGTGTGTGTGTGTGTGTGTGTGTGTGTGTGTGTCAACGTGAGATGTCGTGCCCTGCCAAGAAGAGAGCGGATGACAAAACACGTTAACTGCATTGACTGCACAGACAAGGGAATGTCCTCATTAGAGGGGCTGCATCGGAAAACACCTGTGGCAGAAACTTGATGACTGAGCAGCAAGCATTAAAAAAAAAGTCCGGCATTTTTCACATGCACCACACAGACGCTTATTGGCTTAATGAATCAATGAGTGAAAGAACTCCCTTTATTTACACTGTTCTTTTAACTGCCGAGGTTGAGTTGATTCAGTAGGCTCACATGATTTCAGTCAAGTGCTGAGTCACATGTTATCACGAGATATTTTAAGCATATATATATATTTAATAAATAATTTCATTTGAGACTGAGACATAGGCTATATAAGGCATGGGACTGAAAACATGATCCTTGTTTATTTTTTCAGAGTAAGAGCATATTCATGTTTCTTATGCATGAACCATAATTGTAGCATGATAAATATTACAGAGAGGGTGTCAGTAAATGAATAAAATGTAATAGACGAGGTCTAATGTTTCTCATGCGAGTTCTGATCAGCTAGGTATAGGTGTGTTTTTTAAATATTTAGCACTATTTACAGTCTGTGTAGGCTCAGATCTCCCTAACCGGCTGCTCCATATCCTTGTGGAAAGAAAAATATGTAAATTTGGACCTACAACTAGAAAGAAAACCCTGCAACACAGTCACAACTCCCTTTAACAAAGACTGTATCTCCGTAGCATAGAGTTTCTACAAGCAACAACATGTAAAAATATGCAGCTGCAATGCATCAAAGCCAAACAATCAGCTAGAACTGCATTCAAACCACGCTCCACTTGAGCTAAGGAGCTATTACAATACTAATGATCATGCTATACGTTACCAAAAGCACCATCATCATCATCATTACTCATCAATCATGGAACACACCCTATCAGCGCTGAAATCAATCATTACAACCCATGTTTAGGTTACTGCTGCACCACAGCTTCCTTCTATTGGCCTCTTGGATCAGTTTCCAAAACTGTGAAACATTTTTCTTCTGCAGTCTCTGTGTCCTGCACTCTAATCAGCCCCTACAAGCTATTAGTTACAGCGAAAAATTAAAGTCAGGATGTTTCTCCTCATGTTTCTCCCACAAATGGTAAATATTTCTTTCTCTAATCAAATGCCACAGAAATATCTTTAAAATGTGTTTTGGGAGTTTTATCAGATCTAGCTATGGGGCAACATATGCACTTCAGAGCTTTGCTGCAGATCACTGTTGCAGAACACATTGTGTCCTCTTTGATTTCTTTTCTTAACCCTCTGATCCCCAAGCAGTTTCTGGGTATTTTTTTGCTCCAACACAGAGACATAGACAACGAGGAAACACTCACTCTCACATCTACATCCAGTTTAGAGTCACCAGTCAACCTTACATTTCGTGTTGTTGGACTGTGGGAGGAAATCGGATCATCCAGAAAAGACTCATGCAAACAGCATGGCTCCACGTACTATAGATTTCTTGCTACTAGTGTTTTTATTTTGCTGTTTTTGTTTTTTTTAGAGTTATTTTTTTTGGCCTTTGTCAGGCTTTATTGACAAACAGCAGTGAGAGAGAGACAGGAAAGTGGGGAGAAGAGTGGGGGAAGGACCTGCAGCAAAGGGCCATATGCTGGATTCAAAACCATGACGGCTGCATCGGGGACTATAGCCCCTGTTTATAGGTCGCCTGCTCAACCTGTTGAGCTACAGGGGTGCCCTACAATTTTTAATCTGTTCCCAAACTCTGCTCCTATCTGCTCTGTGTAAACACAGCCTGCAGTTCATCCCAGTTCAGCTGAACAAGTGAATTTCTGTCATGTGACAGCTTGCAGCTGAGTCAGTCATGGCTTCACGGTTTCGCCCACGACTGCAGAATTTAGTACAGAATCTAGTTAGTACAAACGGTTGCACTGGAAAGTTGAAAATCTGGCAAATCTGTTTACCCAGTTTCTGGCTCTGGAAATTGGTGTCATTTTCTGTAAGTTTTTAAAGACAACATGCCTGTCAGGTTCAAAGGGTTAAAGTGAACATTGCATCTTATGTGCTACGATGTCAGTGTTTTGGGTTATTCATCAAATAAAAAGCTGTCCACTGCACCTGAAGGACATCAAACAACAGAAAGGCCAAAACCCAGTGTAAATACCTGCCTGTTGACTCATGCTTTAAGTCCACTCAACTGCCACAATATTAGCACAAAGCATCTGCAAACCCCAAGCTGGCAGAACACAATGTTCAACTATTCCATTTTGCCAAAAAATATTATTATAGCATGCAATACTGATGTTAACCTTACTGTAATTACAAAACAAAAACACAATTTTGACTTGATTCCTTTCAAGACGCGCCGGCCTGCTTTGACTTTCAGAATGTGCAGCTCTCTTCAAACAGAAGAGGCCGTGAGTCTGTTTGCATGGCATCCTTGTCTGTATAGCTTCTGCATGCCTCTGTGAAATATGGAGAGCTCTGAGGGGCCCTTCAGGGGTGAGAAGGTGAGGAGGGAAAAAAAAGTGAGTGACAGTCTAAGGAGAGAGGCAGCAGCACACCAGAGCAGATCTGTACACGTGGCCTTCCAGCCTCTCTGTGTGTACGTGTACACACATATATACACACATATATACGCACAGATGCACACAGTCTGTCTTGCTGTCCTGCTCTGGCACACACTGACGCAAGCAGCACAGCAACAGAGAAGAGTTTACATCAGCTCTTTAACCCTTCCTGCTGTCAGCATGACTCAGAACATTTCTGAAAAGAATTTAATCTCAGCACCACAAAGATGAGAAGATTAACAGCTGTAAAAAACTGCACTGCATACATAAACGGTAAAAGATGGAATGCAGTATAACAAAAAATAAGCTAAAAAACTGAATATGCTGCTTAATGAAAGGAATACCGTGCCGTTTTGAGAATTTTTGGGCCTTTCACGGGTCTCATTTCATCCTGGGCATGAAGCAATAAACATTTGTCGATTTGATTACCAGTTATGTAACAGGAAGCTGGAGCCCAGCAACGAGAATGAGCCAAATTGGGATTGAACTGTGTTGAAAATTCCCATAGAACAGCTAGGTGGGCTCGATAATTTACAGTGCTGCACATGCAGTTGGTTGCTATGCTACATGATGTTGTAACCAGGGAGCCAGTCACTTTTCTGTTTTCATTTCTACTTTAATGTGATCTAATGCAAAGACAGATGATGTCAGAGAGTGGCATTATTGCACATTTTCTAATCAATCCCATTGTTAATCAAAGTAACCAGCATGTACAATATATGTACTATAAATATCTTATGATGGTGCTATCATCGTAAGGAAATTAAATTTTGTGGGACAAAACTGGTTTATCTAAAATGCTGTTCATTTTGATCATTTGTGTATCATTGTCATTTTAGAGATATAAAAATGAGGTATTACACACTTCAATAGGTTTCTGAGTTGTAAACAAAATCTCCACAGCCCTGTGTCAGCACTGGAAAATGGTCTGACTGTACCCTATTCTGTGATAGATGAAAAAACTGAAGCAAAAACACTCTGCTTGTTTGCTTTTAGTTAAACCAATCACAATCGTCAAGATTAAGTTTAGGTTGCAGTGATGGTGCCTCTGCAAAACAGTGTGAGGGCGAGCTTCTTTCTGTAGAAAATTGCTCTGGAAATTAAACTTTTTGGATAACTAGTGGACAAACATGCAAGAACATCCCTCTTAGACAGCAAATGTAAAAATATTCTCTGTAGATCTTTACAACTACTCTCCAAAAGAAGAAAGCAGTCCGGCCTTATTGCATGATCCCAATGTTTGTCAAAATTTTTGCAGATTGCTGCTTAGAGTATGTCGTTGCTGTTGTGTTTCATAGTGAAGGCAGGTTTTTTACCCATAGTTTATATCTGGTGAATCAGACTATCAACCTAATGATATGACTGTAGTGTGATGAAGCACATCAGTGCTTGTAATATTATTATTTCATGCAAAGTGTATTTTTTTTTTAAAAAGGCACTTCTTAGGTTGAAAATGTCTTAACACAGCATTTATATTATAAATCATCTTGAAATCTGCAACTGCACTTCTTAAAGAGTCGATGGTTTAGGGCTGATTTACATCATTAAGTTTACAGAAAAAAAAAAAAGAAAGTTAGTTCCCTCTAATCAGAGACGGCCGGCCCACTTCCTCCAGCCACAGGCCTTGAGTGGGAGTCTGTGAAACAGCACAGGAGTTTGTACTTTCCCTACTAAACATCTACATTGTAGTATTTGTTTCTTTAAAAAATGTTCAGACTTGTGCATTTGACAGCTGTAGAAACACAACCGGACAGAATTCTTTCCCTTCAGTCCGTCATTCTACCCTCTAGCGTTACGTTGCCACTCACAGACTGCCCCCATCCTCTCTTTAAATGCACTGCCTGCATTACTGGGGCTAAAGCCAACAGCTCGAATGGAAACGGCTCAGTACCATCATGGTTCTCTACTATAGAGACGCCTACTTCAGAGAAATCTAGAGAGGTGAAAGTCTTCCATCCCAAAACAGCCCCCTGTGTAAGAGGTGATTTATGAATCTGTAATGCGCTCCATTTTTCTCTGGCTTGGGGATCTCACCAAACAAATCCTGCCTCAGCCTGCTTGCCAACTTTTCAGCATTTTTTAAACATTAGTTGCAGCCCAACTGTGCTTTTTTCGCTAGTCTGCAGTGAAGTCGGTTTATGTTTGCTGTGTGTTTGTATGCTATGTTGTTTCTACAGTAAGGGGTTTTTGCATTGCACTGTTGAGGCCTTGATTAGCACCAGTGCTCTACATCAGAGGGCCACAGTATGAAATCACACACCATGCTGGTGCAACGCGGATCAGCATGCCAGGAAGTTGGGCACAAACAGCACCGTGCATGTGTTTAGCAATAAAGCCTACTATAGCGTATTGCATGCACAGAAAAGATAGTGACTTGAGGAGATAAGAGTCTGCACATTTTCAACACGACAAAGACATGTGGTTAAGTGCAAAACAGCTGAGGGGCATATCAGTCTGACGGCAGGGAGCTAGCAGTGCAACGAAAGCCCATGTTCATATAGAAGTTGTTTACAAACCAACCTGAGCCAAACACTCTCAGCGACTCTTTCAGGAGGGCCTGTACTGACACACATTATTACCCTCCATTAATCAAACACCATCTCGTGATCTGCCCTTTCAACCCGTGTCCACATCGGTGCTCATAAAACTGAAAAAATAAATCCCTCTCTTCTAACGTTGCACCCAGAGCCGGTTCGGTTATCAGATAGTACTTCTAAGCAGAAGCGAGGCGTGTCACCAGACGCTTCCCATCCTCACTACGCAGCACGTACACAACATTCTCACAGGACTCGTTCCCCTCACATCAAGCATGACCACAGTGCATCCCCAGAAATGTGCATAACATGTTATGCCAATGAATCATTTCCTGTGGGATGACACATTTCTGTAACACCGTGATATCTTTACAACAGACACCATTTTTATGGCACCATTTTGGAAAAACACCACACAGACAGAGGTTGGACACATTATGATGAGTTACTGTGTATGGGAATAATTTCTCAAATTTGTCCTACCAAAAAAAAAATATATATATAAAAAACACAGATTTTCAATGTCTGATTCTGAGCAAGCAAAATCACAGAAAAATAACTGCTCTGTGCCCCACGGGCTCCGCAACACTGCAATACTGAAAAACATAAGGTCTCCTCAGGGTGACTATTCTTAGCTCAGGACAACTGAATATCCTCAACAGTATTTACTTTCCCTCGTGCCACCTTGTATTCTGGCAACTCTTCAACTAATTCAACACCTCTTCTCATGTCTGTCTCCTCTGACAATAATTCTGTAACTAAAGGAGAATTTATTCATATGTTGCTTTCCCAGTGGCATTCCTAAAAAGCGCTGCAATGTGGATAAATTGAAGGAATGCGTTTCCTGCTGAGCCTGCCTATTGGGGGTGACAAGCAGCAGATGATCTCCACCCCGGCAGCGTTAACATTTTTCTCACAAAAGAATGCAACAGACAAACAAACACACAGCACCTGAGCACCATTTTTTTTTTCTTTTGACCTATTGAAGTGATGTTTCCGGTGTGCTAGAATCAAGCTGGAAGGCTAAAATGCTATGAAACACAGCAGACTGCGCTGTCAAGGAGTCCTGCAGGGAACTGAGCTGCCCTAATACATCCCTCTAAACTTGATCTGCTATCAGGCACATCAACACAGACCAGCACAAATATTTTTTATGGTTTCAGGAGCAGCAGTGCCAAAAGAAAACACTATACCTATTCACAGAATGCTTTTTCCAGGAAAACTGACAACAACAATCAACCATCCAGTGGCACTTAGTATAAATCACAGTTTCTGCTCTGCGAAACTTGAATTACTATCAACTTTTCTTTTACTCACATTGAAATGTGGGCATATTTTAATATTTTAAGAACACAGCGATACCCTCTGGGCGCATAAATACAAAGTCAATGACACCTTGAATGGGAGCAAACACTAAATCTGCCACAAAGACGAAAGTAAACAGAGCAGGATTAGGTAATCCCATGAGACTTACCTGGAGATGTTGACAGAAAAAGACCCAAAAGAAGCAGCAGAGGGGAGCCTATCATCAGTGCTCTGTATCCCGGATGGCTCTCCATACCGTTTCCCCCTGATCCAGCTCTCCGGCAACAGAGACAGGTCTGAATACATGCCAAAAGGCTTCTGGTCTTGTAGGCCCACTGTGGAAGGCGGATTGGCTGTGTAGTGGCAGCTAGGGCCTGCACCAGTGCCCATAGAAGAGGACATGGGCCCTCCTCCTCCACCGTGGAGGGAGCTCATGCTATTCTGGAGACACTGCGACTGGCAGAAACCAGCACTGTCCTGCTTCTCCTGTTTGACCACACCAGGGGTGCGGATGTGGATGAAAGAGTCGTCGGGATCCTTTTCCTCCTTGATGATGACACTGGAGAGGAGTGCTGGAGGCTGCTGCTGCTGCTGATGGTGTAGCTGATGTTGCTGGTGCTGTACTAGGTGGTGGTGCTGTTGCTGCTGGTGCGGATGATGGTATTGCATGGGATGGTGATGCTGCTCTGTGCCGTTCACACTGGTACAGTTTTCTCCGTTACCCACAAGAGACTTTGCTTGCTTTAGCAAGCCGCCGACAGGACCGCCGCCGCCACTCTCGTGTAGGAGGTCATCCAAGTGTTCCACTTCTGGAACCAACTCGAAAGCACTGATTTCTGGCGGCGAGCTAGGAAGGTCCAGGTTTTGCCAAATTTCGGTATCCTCCATTAGGCGACTGCTGTTGCCATCCAAATCACATTGACCAGTGCCTGTGTGTCCACTAAAAGTTCCCATGTCCTTGTCCAGAGAAAAAATCCCCTCCTGCTTGATGTGCTGGGAAAAAAGGTCAGGCAGAGGGAGGTTGTCCATGACAGAGGTGTTTAAAGTGTTGATGACAGAGGTGGACGTCCGGTCAAGATCTGATATACTCTGGTTCAACAGCGACAAGCTATCCCCCACGCTAAATATACCAATATCCTGTTGTTGCGGTTTCTGCATCCTGATCATTTTGCTCTCCTTCACATCTGACCCCTCGCACAGGACATGATGCTGAGGGGACTCAAAGAGTCCTCCAAGCTCCCCTTGGTCTTTGGTTCCAACCCGTCCATTCGGGGCCACTGTGGGCTGGGGCAGAAACCCAGGGCCAGGCAGACGCATCGTAGACTGGAGCAGTGAACCAGGTGTGTCACTTGAATCTCTCACTACTTCAGCTCCTATCTCCCCAAATGTCAGGCTGTCGTCTCGATTACCATTGCGCTTCAGTCCACCCTGATCCATTTCTTTATCCTGAGGGGGACAGTGGGGGCAGTGAGGACAAATCAAGAAGGCAAACAAAAGGGACAAGGCTATAGAATTAAATGTGATGCTGGATAAGGAGATAAGTATGCAGCAGCTCATCCAAGAGAAAAAATAAAAAGCTCACTGAAAAACTTATCATTCACAGCAACAGGTGTCTTGAAACATCTGCATTTAAAAGTGCCATGACGCACTTTAAAAGCTCTGTCTACTGCTGTGTCTCTGCCTACGCTCTTCTCGTGTTTATTAATGTCTTTCCTTTTTTTTTGTTATAAATGTGACTGCAGCCAAATCAAAGAAGCCATGTCCTCCTCTCACACCCACACTGGAACAATGAGGCAGAGGCACAAATGGCAAGAACCAGGGCACGGACTAGAAAATGTGACCAAAGATATTACATAACATCGCATAAAATTTACAGAAATGTTGGTGTATTCTCTTTGAACTGCGCCTCTCAACTGAAGTTGAGTCAAGAAGTGATAAAACATGCCAGGGCATAACTTGCATTAATGGTAGCGCCACTGACTGTCCCGCATACAGTAAGCATGTGTTCAACAACATGCATCTGTCTAAAAGAGATTAACCCACCATGGGCCTCTGGGCATTTGCTGCAGGCACCAATGATTATCTCTTTTTGCAAGAAAGATTAAATAAAATAAAGAAAATCCAGTCAAAAGTCCTTTAAAAAATTGAGACTTTAAATAAGATATGATTAACTTTAAAAGTTAAAGAAAATAAAGTGACTCAGATGCATCCACCCACTAACCAAGTGTGTTTTTTATTTTCTAAAGTAGGTTCCACTGAATAAACATAACACAAATACACGTGCATAAACAGGCCCAGGCTGCTAAACATATTCTAAACTACCTAGGACATTTGATATTATGGAAACATCGAATATAATCTGACCCTTAAAATAACGCACTGGACAATCTCCGGTGATATTCTGTGATATTCAGATCAATGCAAAGCGCCGATCGGTTCTGGTCTGGCCTCAAGTCAACACAGTGGGGACATTTTTGGATGTCTACATACAACATACATGCATATCGTGCCATATACGCAGCTGTTTCCTGCATTTATTTTGCAACTTCTATGGCTGCGGCGGTGCGTAAAAATAAAGTCCAAGGGTTTGCGTAGGGGGTTCTGTGGTTCTCTCAGGGGTCCAATTGGGATTTTTTTTTTTTTTTTTAATTGCGCTACCTAAAGAAAATTAGGAATTTTGTTTTGGTCATGCGTTCGCCACTTTTCCACGCCCACAGCCGCCTACATTATACCGGCTGTGCGGTGGAACAGACTGCAATCAAGGCTTTTTTGTGTGTGCGCAATCCCCCCCCCCCCCCCCCCCAAAAAAAAACACAAAAACTGAGGTTGCTTTAAGAGTAAAATTTTAGTAAGGCAGCAAATGTTACATGGGAAGATTGAAGTTTTTCTTTTTTAAAAGTTGGGGGGTTCCTGAATTGCTTCAGCCTGCTGTACTTTTCCTAACAGAATTAGTGCAACCTGTTGGCTGCGATGGGAAGCTGCACTGATCTCACGCCTACAGCCGGGGAAGGAAAGAGAAAGCGAGAGCCAGAGAGAGAGAGAGAGAGAAAATAGCCCGTGCGTTTAACTCTGCGCACACTTTCCACTTCATACACAAAAACCAGAAATTAAACCGGTTTCTGTGAATGCTGGAGGTGTTATTACCAATGTGTGACACGGTGCAGGGGCTGCTGTCAGAGCGCTTATCCACGCACCACCGGTGACGCTCATCGTCGGCCTACTCGGCGGAAAAGCCTTTTTTTTCTCTCTCTCTCTCTCTCTCAATATTACTGCAGCGATGTAACAAGAAGGCAAGTGACTGCATGACAAAGTAGTCCGTTACCTGTAGTGAAAAAAGGGACGCACTCCACCGATTAGGTCATCTCCCGTCAGTCCAACATGGAGAGGGGGCAAAAAATATGAGAAATAACGCAATGTCCACACGATCAAGGGCTGAAATAAACCCCCCTCCTGGCAGCAATGTTGTGCGTTGACATATCAGTCGGATCTGCGCCTCTTTCCATGTGGCTGGAAAACATTCTCGGGAATATTTCTCACTCAAATCAACGGCGCCGCTGACCTAGCTGGGGCTGGCGAGATCCACCGTGTGCGACGTTTCGCAGATCTGCCGATAACTTTTAATGCACGTCCACGGCGAGAAGAGAAAAACATCAACAACAACAAAAAAAAGTGATCGATCGTTCGCAATCTCAGGATAAATCCGCAGAGAATCGACAGATCTGCGGCGCAATGTTCCGCTCTTGCGCCATTAAACCCGTGAGTACATTAAAGTTATATAATACAGCCGTGCTGCCCTGGCGCACTCAACTGCAAACTCAGGCAGGGCAGGGCGATCAGTTAGTGAAGTGGTGTCAAGGTAAACAAAGCAAGAGCCGCGCTTCCTTTCAAGCCTTTCAAAATTAAAGAGGCGTTAGTTGTATTTTCGCGCATACGTGTGTAAAAAATACATTAATTTTCATCTTTTTTTACATATTAAAACATACTCAAATTTCTGTCTTTTATACTAACCAATTGTGCTTTTCAGTGCGACTTATTTTGCTTATATTTTAAGGCACAGTTCTAATTCTACCTACCTCTTTGCGTGCATCTGTGGCAACTTTACGCAGCTGTTAGTTTGACACTTGGCGGTGAACGCCCCTTAACCCACTGAAACTCTGTCTGCTGGGGAATCTGTCAAAACGCGTCCTAAGTGGCCACCTATAGCCTCCAAACATAGGATTGAGGAAACAGCTACAGGTCGTCCCCTATATGCTGCTGCTGCAGCTCTTCAGCCACCAAACCAAGCGTGCTTAATTCAAATTCTTTTATAGCTTAGAGTTCCCAAAGTCGCATTAGGGGGTCTTTTAAGGTCAGGTTGGAAACAAAGGGGGAGGAAATCTGTTTTTTTTGTCCCTCAGATGACAGCATATCGTATAACTCTGGTAAGAATCCCTGTTTTACAACTCAGTGAAGATTAAATTAAAAAAAAAAAAAAAAAAAAAAAAAAACCCTCCCAAAATCCCTAAAAGACAAATCACCTTATTGTTTGTGGTGATCTGAGGTCTCAGTCTGTGCCAACTTAGGCTGCTGGCAATGCTTAGTCACAGGATGCATGCAATGTAAGTGAAAAATATGAAACCTGCTCGCTGTTACACCACCTTGTATTATTTCTATGTCATTCTAGACAGGAAGACATGACTGCATTCACTGAGAATCACACAGATTCAGAGCCAAGTGGCATATGGGGAGGCGTTTAAGAAAAAGGGAAGTCAGACTTGAAAGGCCGCCAGTGCAGAGTTAAACCACAGCCCTTTATGCAAACCTTAGAGACAAGAACAATCTCCAAACTAAACTGACTTAAGCACTTTCACATGGAGGAGCATTAATCATTCCTTAGCCCAGTGCTTTCTCTACACTCCTGACAAAGTGGAGTGGGATTTGGAGAGCTCACGGCGTTTTTGTTGCGAGAGCAGAGTGAGGTGTCAAAGGGCAGGTTGACAGCCAGGAGCTCTCGAGGACCTTGACGCCTAAACTGCTAATCTTTTATTTTACATGGTAGTTCCTTACTTAAGCAGTTGATAGATGTGATTTCTGCCTGATGGCCCATTTTCTGATAGGATTTTTGCTATTGAATAAGTCACAATTTGGCATATAAGGATTTGAGACTCTAAAACGAAGACACATACACACTCTGACAATGAGCACAGCACTTATTATTGAGCTTCTTGTTAAAGAATGATGAGTAAACCAAGACGTCTTTTAGCAGAACTTTAAAACCTTTTAAGACTTGATTCAAATAGGAGGCCACAAGAGCCACAGCATTAAACTCTGATGAAGACACAGTAGTGTTGAAACCATAGTCTGTTTGCACAATAAAAGGCTGTGGATTAAGCAGCTCCCCTTTCTGTACTCTGGAAATGTTCTGTTCTCGAACTACATCATTTTTTTATCAACAGATTTTAGCTGAGATATATGTGAGGATAGTTTTAAAAAATCCCAATTCTTTTACTGCATTTTAAGGTTCTACATGAGCATGGCACAAACTGACGAGTGATCCTTGAGAGGCTGTACAACTATGATATAATTCTGTTGGTCACAACCCCAGACAAGGTGTTCAGCTACGAAATTAATTTTCCTGAAGACCCTTCAGTGGACAAGAACAATTTACATTATGTGTGTGGCAGAGTCAACCAAGTGTCCAGAAGAAAGGGAAGGAAAGGGAAGGTAGGTGTACAGTCCACTCTGTGCAGACAGGTGCAGACACCCAGAAAAAGCTGGGATGGGTTGACCCAAACCAACAGCCAGAAGAAGAAAGACGGAAAAGGTAAAGAGGCGGGGGGAAGACGGGAAGGGGTGGCAGGTGTGGCCCACCATGCAAGTCATCCGATTAGATGGAGCGGAGTGTGTCCTGTGCATGCGGATGTCTCATTAACAGCCAGTGGTGGCTGGAGAGAGGCAGGAGCTCCCCAGGGCCTGAGAAAACCACACTGTTCTCAAAACATCACAGGGAACACGGTGAGTTTTTAATGCTGGGTAACAATGGGTGATCCTATTTACCAATAAATAATAATAACATCGGACGTGTCGTGCTCCGTGTGCATGTATGTGCAACTGGGATTTCGTGGAGAAGTATGTTACCGTGGTTGTGTAACACGGCTCGATCTGTATGCTGCGTAGATGTCACTAGTTTCGGCGAATGTGCAGCTGTAGAGACAAATATTCCTGAATATTCATTGAGTACACTCGCATGTGCTGCTACCTAATGGAGGCTGAAGTTTGGATTTCAAATGTTCGTCACCTTTGAGGGAAAAAAAACACAATGCCGGATGCAGCTTATGCCAGAAGAATTGATGGACCCAGACACAAAGAGGCACATATTGTACATAAAGCACACACATCCATAGACACATCCTGTTGACAGTCCATTTCCTTTTAGAAATATCTGACTAAATTACAGGTAATGGTTAAAAGGTCCGTTCGTTCAACTTGCAAACACGGTTCCTTGTTTAACCCGGGGTTGTTTGGTCATGCACATGTTGCAACCCTTTGGTTTTATCTGCTGCAGTGTTGAAATATCAGTCGCAATAAGGTGAAAGGAATTTTTGTTTGGTGCTCATAGGGTTATAAAAAATGACTAATCGGCAACTTGCTCCAGATATGATGTCCCATTTTCTCACTTTCTCAAATCTCACACAGTGTTAAAGCTTTTTATTGCATGCCATTTAAAGTAGTGCCAAAAATTTACGATGTGTGACATTATCTTTTGTATGACACACTGTTGTTATTGTTTCAAGGCAAACAGACTTTCAGTTACCTCCTTCAGCAACAGAAGAACCATCAGCAGATATCTCAAAATGTATGCAAATAAAATAAACTTATGTTTGCCAGAGATCCCTTCAGGTAAGTGGGCAAATAGTAGTCAGTGACAAATTAAAGGAAAAACCAACAGAAAGTGTTTTGTGCCACCATGTGCTGCCAGAATAGCTTCAGTGCACCTTGGTATTGGTTCCACAAGCCTCCAGAATTCTACTGGAGAGACGGAACATCATTCTTCTCATTTGGTGTTTGGATGCATTGCAATATCTAATATTTTGGTTCAAAATCTGGTGAGATCTGGTGACTGCAAATGACATAACATAGCATTCACATCATTTCCATCTCATCAAACCATTCAATAACCCACTGTGCTCTATGGATGGGATGAAAGGAACCGCCTCCTTTAGAATAAAAGGTTTCATTAGTGAAAAAAGATGATCAGTCAGGACTACTTCTGCAGTGATCCTTCCTCCAATAGGACAAGTGGGTTCAAACCATGCCAGCAAAATGTCCCCCACAGCATAACAGAGCATTACAGCATAACTCGGTGTTGGGTTCAAGTGTTCAGGTTGTTCCATTAACTTAACCTAAGTCTGCAGTTTTGGGATTTTGTGTGAACGGTGAACACATTTAAGGCACTCAACGTTAAATCCATGTATTTTTTGGACATGGAAGTCAACATGAATTATACGGTTTAAGACAAATGTGTCACTGGAGATATTGATTTATATGAATAAAATAGATCAGAATGACACGAAACAGTGATGTCTGATAGGACTTTAACTGAGGATGCTGCAGCCCACTGGGGAACCCTGTCCTCTTATAATACAAAGGGGCATGTTTCCAAACGCTTTGATTTATTGGCTTTTATTCCAATGAAGGTAAATTGAGTAAGAGAGTGCAGACAAGTCCCTCGTGTTAGAGACTGGACTCAGATTTGTTTTTACGCCTCCCTTTGCCAACTTCTCTAACCTCGCACATTGACCGTCTGCCAGACTCTGTCCAGAGAACAAGCGTCTCATGAGTCTACAGTCATTTTATTCAAAGCCCTGATTTGTATTTGGGCACCGGGGAAATCCAGTGCAGCTGTTGCACTCTTTTCTTACATAAATTCACTCTAGAATAAAATAAATATTTTGGTATCACTGTATACAAGTGTTATTGTTGATGTAGATTTTATAATTATAACTGTGAACAAAGCCTGCTGGGCTACTGTTCAATGAGGTAAAATTTTATTTCACGGTCTCCGTTCATTTCATTCTGTGACTGAATTGGGTTCTCCCTCTTCATCTGTCCTTTCATCCTGTTCTTTGCTCACAAATTAATCCTAGTTAATCATCTAAATGTCCTTCACCAAAAAAATCCAAAAAAGAACCAGATCAAACCAAAATTAGTCAACTGACCGTACAAGTAAACTGATTTTACCGATTTGTTTGATTTTTGAAGTGAAAAGTACTAAACAGGACCCTAGTGCATTGCAATAAGCTCTTCATTGAATGTCAGTCAACTTTAATGAAAGAAAAAACGTTGATAATTATGGCATCTGCCAAAGGTTCCTCTCCCTTTGAAGTCTCAGAGCTCCATTAAAGGACTTGTATGTGGATTTTAGTGGCATCTAGGGGTGAGGTTGTGAATTGCGACCAACTAAACTTCGATCCCTCAGCCCTCCCTTTACCAAGACCTATAACAGTCGTCATCCAATGTAAAAACGCAAAAAGTTTCTGTAGAGCCTGTGTTTGAATTATTCTTTATGAGGTACAATAGAAACATGGCAGCACAGCATGGCAGGCTAAATGAAAAAGAACCAGCTCCCTATATAGACATGAAGGATCTCAGTTTAACACTTTGATGCACAACATGGGTCAAATGTCAATGTTTTGACCCATGTTGTGCATTAAGTGTTAACCTAAGAATTGCACAATTCATAGATACATGTGGATATACATCAATGAAAACTAAATTTTAAATACTGCTACTCCCTTGACTGATTAAGCTTTAATGAATTATTTACCACCTTGAAAATGCAGCTCTGATGCAAATATCAATATATGAAATATGCAAAGCAGCATTTGTGTAGGCCGAGGTTGTTTTGGAAGCAGGAGTTATGATCCTTAGAAAAACAGTCGCACCAATTTATGAGAAGAACATGGAAATATTCTGCTTTGGGCTGAGCCAGTGGTGCAGGAACATTGGAAAGAAAGAGAAAAGGATGGATTCCACTAAATATTAGTAAATTCTTGAAGCAAAAAAAAAGCGCAGTCAATGAAGACGATGAATAGATATTGGCTTCTACAACAGGACAAAGATCCAAAACATACTTCAAAGTTCACCACGACCTGCTTCAGCTCAAGCAGAAGCTTTAGAATTTTGTCCTCACAATCTCTTGACCGTAGCTGAAAATCTGAAGGAACATCTTAAACATGCTGTGCCCTTAAAATGTCACAGAAATGATGTCCCAAATCAAAAATAGAAGACTCACACTGTTTGCAAGCTGTGATATCTGCCAAAGGGAGATTACTAAGTACTGACTTAGTTAACATTCGAAGGCAGGCTCTTTAAAAAAATAGCTTGCTGCAAGGTTTGTAATTTATATCTTTTCATTTCAAAAATCAACAACATATTCAATTTGCCTGTGGGTGCCAAAATCTGCACGTACACTAACATAATATAATCTGCTCCTGGGCGTGTATTAGCTCAAACAGCCTTAAATTTGTGCACTAAATTGCAATTAAACGGCAACAAATTACTCATTAAGTGCATTTCAGCCCTGTATAGCTTTAGAACTGTCATATTTTCCCCCAAAGCACTGGTGGCATTCAGGCAACAGCACTTACCTAATGCAATTATGTCACATCAAAGGGAAAAGCACTGAGAGGAAAGAAGAATTTCTTTTAAGACGGAAGTACAGAAAGGAAGGAATGACTTCTTTTTGTAAAGGTGAACAGGTAGTTCACACCCTTTGGTATTTCTACTTTGAGACATGGGAGAATGCTGAGTTAGACAATGAGGAGGAAACATTTAATGGAGGAAGGATGAAAATGACACAGTAAGGAAGGATTTCTAGACAGTCTATAAACAAGTTATTGCTCTCCATTGTGTGTGTATTGCACAACCAGACCAAAAGCAAAGGCAGCTACAGTCCGGAGATCCTCCAAGGAGAATTCCAGCTTCACACACAGAACTCATGTGACCCAAATATAAGCTATGCTATGAAAGGAAATAAAAAATGAAATGCAAACGGGGCAATTGAGCAAGGCTTTACAGCAGACACTTTGTGCTGCTGCACATGTGCTTGCACATGGTTTTATTCAGCGATTAAGGAGTGTCATATATATATATATATATATATATATATATATATATATATATATATATATATATATATAAATCACACAAAGATTTTTTTCTTTAATTTGCTTATGCATTCAACAGATTTTGTTTTATAACAGAGCCCATAGTGTCGTTCTTATAGACAAGCACAGCTGCACCGGCCCTGTCTGACAGGAAGTCTGCTTGATAACTTACCATTCCTGGATGGGATTTGGCATATGCCCATCTTTTTTTCCTTGCCATAGCACAGAGAAATGCATTTTTACTTATGTGAATGCTAAAGTGCTTACAAGAGGTATAGAGAAGGCATCTTATCCAGATTTAACTGTAGTTCCAAATAGTTTTTCAGGTTTTGTAACGCCATGATACAGGACGAGCAAGGCTTTGGCGTGCCAAATAGGGAAATACAATGAGTGTCACAAAGTTTAGACAATCACAGGAAATCTATTTCAAGTAAAGTCGCAGTCAAGTTACTCAAAGCAGCGGTGGAATGTTTGCTCAGGTGCAGTGCTTAATGTGTTTTACTTGATGAGTTCACATTTTACACTGCTATCTCCAGCAGTATAAGGTTGTTAAATTTAGCAATTCTAGAGTAAAATATAAAGACATAATGCCAAGTATTTGCTCAAATGTGTGGATTTGTCGAGTTTCTCTCTATAATATAATATTGTATGGTCCTGACCTTACCGTATCCTCAGATGACTTGTATTGTGAACTGGGACCATATAAATAAAAGGGAAGTGAAACTACTTAAACTGAACAAAATCTAACTGAAATGAACTGAACTGAATTGACAGTCTTTGCTTTTGGTCAACATGTGAATAATATGTGTTTAAAAGTCTAGAAAATACAAGGATACAAATAGTCATCAAAACCCATTTTAACTCTTAAATGCCATGAAAGAAGCTGCAAAAAACGGAGGGGTTCACTTATTTAACCATTAAATATCACACATGTTGTTTAAAATAATTACTTTGATTCACAGTAAATATATGAATTCAGTTTTCAAACAATAATTATTAGAAGATTTTTGTTTGCAGTTAGATATTTTGAGCTTGTTCCTGTTGAAAAGCAGTGGGAAGCCTGAATCCACAAATAGCATCCAGGCCTGTTGACTCATCCTAGAGTAAAGTTCACTCTAATTCAGTTAGACGGTGACATCCACAGAGAATACATCCAGACAAAGACATCCTGAAGGCTGTCCTGATTTTTGACATCTGGCTAAATTAATTCTTTATCAATAAAGCCTCAGATACAACATTTTACGAAAATTGTTCTGTTCTAAAACGGTTCCTGGTTAAAAAAACATCTTACCATTCCAACCCTGAATCAGTTGCATACATGCCATAAATGCTGCAGCATTTATTTATTTAATTATATGCAGCTTATTACATAAAATGTCACATGTGCCTCCAATTACTGGAAATTGATCATTTCGCAAAGTTGCCCATCGATTAGCTGAATATTTTTTAATGTCACGAAAGTTTCGATGTTTAGAGAAACTAACGGCGTGTCTGACTTTATTTCCTCCTCCTGATTCTTTTCTTTTGTTGTTAAGCTTTCTCACACCCACTCCCTCAGAGGCAGAAATGTCACAGCACAGATCTCCACCATCTCTGACACACACATCTTCTTGTAATATGAAAAATCTCCACTCACTGCGTGAAAAAGCAATCTCATATGTTTTCCACCCTCAGTATCAGTAGCTGCTTCGCACAGAGGGCAAAGAATGAGGCCGAGCTTCAAGTCAACTGACCACAGTGACCTTTGGATTCAACAGCTGACAAGGCAATATGATCTATTAGCGGCAAAAGAAGGTTTTAGAAGAGATCAGCCTTACAAACACCAATTAGTCGACAACAAAGTAGCTGCAGAGCACACTGTTTTTCCATCCACAGCCTGATTTGCCAGCATCTTTTTGCGATTCCAAAACTCAGTCTAAATCATAACAAATGGCTTTACATCATTTCTCGCAAGGGAAATTATTTTATAAGAACTTATTAATTGGGTCAATATATAATTGCATTGATTGATTTGTTGTAACATAGTTGACAGATATCATAGTTGACATTTTTGCTGTTTTCAGGACTAAAATCAACATGGCCGCCTAAAACCAAACACCACATGACATTTTTACAGAAAGATTCTTCTAAATATTATATATATACAAAGGAGCAAAACTGAAATTGAATAAGATGAAAAAAGAACAAGAGAATGGCTAAAAAGAATACAAAGAATAAATGGTGTGTGTGTGTGTGTGTGTGTGTGTGTGTGTGTGTGTGTGTGTACACTTGTCCCATATATGCAATAGACTATGTCAAGAAAACCGTCATATTCAGTGATGTTTTGATTATGTGTCTTCAGCTTGTGACATGCAGTCTGCAGATCCCTTCTCCAGAACAAGACGGATATTTTCAGTACAAACAATCAGAATTAAAAAATTATTAATAGATTGGAAACATATATGAGGAATGTAATCTGGGAAGACCTCGAATACCCTCTAGGAGTCAGAAAATGAATAGCAGCTGAGCCACAAAGACCACCATGGAGACCTGGAAAGAGGTCAAACTTCACACAAGAGCCAAAACGCAGGCACACCATTCATTCAGAAGGAAGACAGGAACCAAATGCACACAGCTGAGAGAGACAGGCAACAGAGGCCAGGTCAAATCTCTTGGAGCAGATTTAAAACATCTGGAATGAGGCACTGACAGCCAGAGAAAAGAGAAAATCGTCCCGGGACGGTTGATGCTCCGGCACATAGAAACCTGAGAGAAAAATTGATGAGGGGTGTGAGAAAACACGGAGAAAGATAAGAGAGAGTGCTGCTGAGTCAATTCAATTTGTAGGTTTGTGGGGTTTATTACATCTTTTTGTCAAAACAACGAACAGAAAAGAGCTGTGAACTCCTCAGGTGTTCTGTCAGGACACCCAGTTGGATAACTCACTGCAACCAGGGCATGAAGTTAGCGTTTGTGTCCTTATAGAGGGGAATTGTGAGGAGAGATGGGTGAAGAGCACACTGCTTTCCTGTTCACTGGTATATATTAAGCAAGGGGGAGGAGAACCCTGAGGCCCAGTTATGCCATACAAACAATGATCTGTATCAGCTATACTGTTCGGTAAAACATAAGAAACAAAAATGAAATACTAAGTTGAGATGCTGTTTACATTCTCTTGGAAAAAACCACCGATTTCACAGGTTGTGTAACTTTTAATGAGACATACCGTACAGCTAATAACAGGGACAAAGAGTTCAAAGAAGGACAGTGAGGCGACATGGGTGGTAAACGAAACAAAAGGGGTTTCGCTCTCGGTATACTTTTCGTGTGACATCTACACCATGCCAGTAACAGTTAGCGACATAAAAGGCAAGCGTATTGTTGCTGGTAAAAAGTCGAGTAACGAGTGTCTCCTTACAATCGCACAGGAAGGCCGCATTTTAAGGGTTATATTAAACGCAAGATCAGGACACACTGTTCCTCTCATTCCGTTTCTCAACCAGAAAACTCAATTTGGATTTCTGGATATCTGACGGAAGAATGGAAATTGCATGGGATGCAAGAGAGATTGTGCAAGATTGCATACATGTGTGTTGGTCTTTTTCTTAACTGCAAATTCTGGCAACCTCTCACCCACCTTTAGACTTAGCTCAAGTTCCCATCTGCATCGAAACCCAATCATTACCATACTCAGCATCAGTCGAAACAACACACACGCATGCAAATGTGGCACGGCACAGACACCCACGGGGGAGGATGAGACAGAACAGTAAACGTTTGAGCAGGTAAACACATAAAAGATAAGAATGAGTCTGGTACTCTTGCTGTACTATTACAAACATCCGGAGGGGGACAAACAGCCAAACTGCTGCTGCTGCTGCACATTCAAAACAGTTGAGACAGTTGAGTAAGGGACTGTTATTGTAGTTGCCCAAAAGGATGCCGTTGTGGTAAAGTCAGACTGAAAGTTAATGCTTTTAGTGTGACCTTTGGGCTCAACTGGTGCACATAAATTAACGTAGGAATTCAGAAATCAGTACCCAGGAGTCTAATAAATAAGAAAAGTAAGGAAAAACAAAGTCGCAGCTGTGTCACTACCTAACACACATAATGTGAGGAGTGTCAAAAAAGAGAAGAATTCAAGACTAATGCAGACTTTACTCTCTGGCGAAGCAGGAAAGTGAAGTCTTTTCTACTTGGTCCAATACAATCAGGCAATCCAACCCTTAACAGCCCTTAATAATGTAGTCAGTTTAATAATCCAGGAGCACTTCTTAAATCTCCTTTACATCCTTACAGTATGTCTCCAACACAATCAGGCAAGCCAACCATTAACAGGCCTTAATAATGCAGCCACTTTAATAATCCACGAGCAGTTGTTATACCTCCTTTACATCCTTTCCTTCTTTCTTTCTTTGTTTTAACAAATAGACCTATTAAAACACTGGGAAAAGGTGAAAAGGGTCATTTTAAAGGGTCAGGGATCATTAAGTTCATCTGGGGAGTGTCTGGGAATCTGCTCTAAAAAAATATAGTGAATGTTTGGCAACTTGCATTTCACTTTTAAACTATAGATGTGCGAAAATTATATGTTAGTTTTGGAATCAGCTTGTGATTAATATGGCAGTTAGAGAGGCGGTAAAGGTTTTCGGTCTGCTGCTTCTCCACATAGTTCAGTGTTGTTGCAGTATCCTAAACAGCTACACACACATTTTTGTGCATGTATGTCATGTAGTTTTAAACATGAGGTAAGTCTGAAAGATAATTCTTAACAGATCAACCTTTTAATGTCAGGTGAAGTGGATTTAAACAGCCTCGGTGTAGTACAAATACCAGAGTGTACTGTAAATGTTGTTCCAGCCGGTTATCTGATCTCCTTTCCTTAAAGCTCCATGTGATCAGCAGTGAATAAAGCAATGAAACCCGATGTCAACCTTACCTGTTTGAATTTCTGCCTTATTGAAAGCTTCTGTAAGTCTACACTTAGCTGTTTTCTTGATCTGATAACCTGTTTGAACCAGATATTCTGAGAGCAATTTGAACTGCTCATTGCAGTGGTAAAACATTTTTATTTCTTATTCATTCCTGTTTCGGCCTCAACAACATGAGCTGGCCCAAAGCATCAGTCATCTAGACAATGGAAATTTACTGCGCTGTTGTCTCGCAAACCTGAATTACATAACAGCATGAAAATGAAACTCACCGTTGGGTTCTGGCATTGTGGTTACTGACTCACCAGCCAGCACAGCCCAAAGCAAAATGTGATGTGTTTGATGTATTAATAGCCAGACTGGAAGTACTGTGCCATTTTCTGGAGACTCTCGGGCAAAATCTAGAATATTTAAGCAGCTTTTAATGTCGTATTGTCAGGGCACTAAATTGTGCTGTCAAAATAAAAGTCTCCAAACAAACTAAGTTGTTCACTGAAGTAGATAAACAATAGTTTTGTAAAGCTCTTGCTATATGTTAGAATCAGTTTGCTTTTTAAATTATTTTAAAATACTGCAAAATAATACCGGATAGCATAAACAATATACTATTTATACCTCAAAGTGCTTCAAAAAGATTCATTGAATTATTACAGCAAAGTTAATGAGATTTTACAATGTAGATTCAATACGCTACAATCAGGAGAAAGCGTTGCTTCTGACTAATCTAATATTCACAGCGATGAAACACAGTTGATCTGAATTACTGACAAATATTAGAAATGTGTTCGTGATATAATACAGATAATATAATCTTGGTATTATGAAATTAAGAGGCTCAGTTTCTCCAACTTTAAGAGTCAAAAGAAGGCTGTAAAACAGACAAAATAGCATACTGACTAATACTGTAAGTCAGAATAAAGCAATGAATGATTAGTTTTGTGCCACATCAACCCATGTACACTTAATTTATTATTTTATTATCTTGCTGTATGTTTTTTTCCCCCATGAATTCTCCTGAATACTAAGGTGAACTGGGGCCATGCTGCATGGTGATTCTGTACTTTAAATGAAACTGATTGACTGAATTGAAATGTTGTTTAAGAAGCCAAGTTTTCCATCAAAAGCAGCTTTCATCGGTGAAATTGACAACAGAATGTGTGTGAATATATATATGGGCAGAAAAGCCGACGCTTTTCAGACGGGATAATCCTATCTCGTTCGCGCAACCCTCATTAAGTTTTTTGCTTGATTTGTTTTTAGGGTTTTGCCAGCTGTTGTTTTCACAGCTGATGTGTGGCAAACAGATGTTCTATTTAACAGGGTGACTCACTCACTCACCTGGCAATCGGAGAGGCAGGGAGGCCGGAGAGACAGATCCCACTCTCTTGTTCTTTTATGGAGGAGAGAAAGAGAGTGAAACAGGATCAGGTAACAAATCCTCAGTTTTATGTAAATGGATTATAGAGGTTTCACAGCCACTGCACCTAAAAAAAAAAGAAAAAAAGACAATCCTTACAAAACACCAAAACCAAAAAAACAAAGGGACAAATTTGCCATAAAGCATGTTGATAAAATGCACCATATCACACTTTCAAATATACCTCTAAATGCAAAAAAGAAACAAAAACAAGAGAAAAACATGGGTTTAGGAGAGTGCATAGCAACTCTTTTTGATAAAGGTGCTTTTGTCTCAACACTGTTTACATCCTACAGTAGTCTGCAGTGTTTTGCCCTTGTGATTCTGTTGCATAAGATGTCAACAAAGTGAGTGTGTTATGTGTGAGATTGTACATTGATACAGAATCCAGACAGTTTTTTTTCCCAATATATCATCAACAGATATTCTCCAGAGAATATGAGAGGAACTGATTGTGTGCAGGCAGGAGGAGGAGAAGGCCAGAGTCTGGTGTTAAAGTGTTGATAACTGATGAGCTACATTGCAATAGCTGTCAACAATCTGCAAGAAAATGAGGACAATTTAAAGGAAGCAAAGATATATCATTATGTCATCTATATCCTTTTAATCCAAGCACAGAGCCAGGGTTTGAATTTATTTCAAACATGGCCATTTTACGAACAAGTCCTCACCTTTTTCCTGTAGTGGTACCCGCTATAGGACCTTAAAAGTCAAACAGTGAACTGCAACCATGGCAACATAATGTGTGCTCATTTCAAGCTTGAAAAATGGGTCCCTACTTTCTCTTTTTATCTAATTTCTTGCATTTTGAGCAACGGCTGACATGTCTTTTCAATTACCGTCATCTATAAAAAAAAATCCCGTGAATATGAAGTGAACACATCTCTGGTCTCTGTGCTTGCTGCAGCTCACTGCGGCTACAAGTGAAGAATAAATGGAAGATCTCAGCAGGGTCTTACTTTAAACAACCATTCCATCATCCTTACTCCATGTCCTCCATCTGAACTCATTCTCCTCCTTCATTTCCAACATCCTTTCCATCCTGAATGCAGCGTGCTTGCAGTGTATTTGTGCGTGTATTTGATTGCACGCAGATTTTTGATTTCATTTTGTTTGCAGCTCCAATTCCGGCTCAGTTTTCTACTGGCAAAGCTGTCACCATGGATACATGCTGTGTTGCGACCTTTTGGGGTCAACCTATGATGTGCTAAGTGGTCGGTATACACTAAGCACCGAAGATGTGGCTTAGTGCAGGGTTGTGTTCACACAAAGGAAAAAACACAACCCCACACACACACACACACACACACACACACACACACACACACACACACACACACACACACACACACACACACACACACACACACACACACACACACACACACACACACACACACACACACACACACACACACACACACACACACACACACACAAGCATCCACTTGCTCGCACTCCCACAGTGCTGCACCCACATGCACAGACAGGCCAGGCTGTAACCTTTGTAATCTTTTAGCAGCGCTGACAATTTTCAAATCAGGAAACGACAGTAGTGTCCTGGCAATAAACCTTGTTTACTAAAATCCTTCCAGTTAGACCACCAAGAGAAGAGGACATTATCTGAAAAGCTGGCAGATGTTGTCTGAGAAAACGTCAATCTTAGGTCACTGAGATCTAACACCAAAATTACACAAAAGAAGATTGCCAACCAATCAAATGATCTAAACCGACTGCATTCTGCCAGAGGTGCTTGTCTCTGTTCTCGTAATCGTAAAAACCCTGGCAGTCAAGTGCAGCCTCTGGTTTCAAAGGAAGCAAAAGCATCTGAAATTCATGGGGGGAGAAAGTGAGGTGTATCTGTTTGAGGATGCTAACTTGTTGTTTATTGACAGTGAAAGAGAGAGGATTCATAGCTTATATATGGGGGAGTTTTGAGTGGATTGCTCAGCGTCTGCTGATTTTAGGCAAAAACACTTGAAGATGAACCTGGCTGCACAAAGTGTAGACACCATTTCCTGTGACAAAAATTCTTTGTACAGCTTATGGTAAGTAGTGTCAGACCGATGTACAGAAAGCTGTAGTCAATTCATTTTGAGCTTCTGATTTTTCTGTATTAAATAACTCTAAACAGTGTATTTCAAACATTAAGTTGCGGTAATCAGCACTATATTAACATTGGATCAAATTGCTTTGTGTAACAGGAAAAAAGCTGTTTATAGAGGGACATATATTTAATTCTCACCTGCGTCTTTTTTTAGATTAGTGGAGACCAAATTTGAGCTTTAAAGAAAACAAATGTTTCACTTACATTTATCAGTGGCCACAAGCTACAAACAAACACACATTTCTCCTAGATGTGTAAAAAAGCAACACTTTACTCATGTTCACTTTATCAACATTCTGTGGTGATATTTGTGTTTGGGCATAGTTTCTTCTACTGCCCCCATTTGGCCCAATTAAGTCAGTTAATATATTAAGTTTTGCAAAACTGATTAAATAACACAAGTAGTTTAAGGGCATGGATTTAAGGAACTGAGCTGTTCAGTTGTTGACATTTTATCTGCTCGATTATTATTGAAAAACAACAGAGATATTACCTGAACATGGATATAATAATTAGTTTTAGCAATATTGCATTATTCTATGTTACAGTTCCTTCATCTGTTTGTTCCGACCCTCCACTCTGGCTCATTCTTTCACCTTCATACTGAAATCTTCTCTACACCACTGCCTACATACAATGATAGGAGGGGGACGACAGGCGGTTTAAAGGGAATCGGTGCGATTGAAGTGTCCATTAAAAGAAATGAGGTGGGTGTTAGTTCACAAAGGTGAAGATGAACTTTGATTCATGTTTTAATGAGTCAGCTCCTCAGAGGTGTAAAACGCTGGAAACACCAACCTTGAGAAATACAGGGAACTCCATTAAAAATGCATAACTTCCTCCTTTTGTAATTATGTATTTTGGAGTGCTTTAAAACAAAAAAAGTGATTCATACGCAGCTTCAAGAATACAAAGAAGGCACCAACAAACTCTTTTCTAACAAAGGCCTCTAAGTGTTTGGGGATGTGGAGGAAAATTACAAAATGCACGATGCAGACAATACACGATACAGCCATGTGCTGCAACAGCATCTCTGAATGCTACAATTTTTTTTTTTTTTGCCATGCACATCATGATTTTTCTCCTCTCACCATTCTTGCTATGTGTTGCATTATAAATGTGCCCGTCTTACATATTAGTCATCAAAGACTGAGCTAGATTTATGCCGGAGGGAGGGGTTGGCGGTGGGGGTCACACAAATAGGCAAACCCACACATGTGCGCGGCCAAATGGGAAAACAGTCTTGTGGGATGACGGTGATGTGATGAGTCACACAGTAGCGAAGCCATCTAGACGGAAACTTTACACCACAGTTTCCATCACGGATCAAAATGTCTCTGTATGCTCAACTGTGCCAGCTCCAAACACATCCACACATTCTTTTTGTCTGATGCTGTGGATTTAATTAAATACCCACACAGTGATCTTTTAGTCTGGCTTTGTCACGCACTCATAAATGTGACTTCTTTTGTTTGCTTCTGTCTTGGTTTTTGTTTTCTTACTGATTGCTCTGTATGTGAGCACTGGATTGTAGTTGCTTTGTTTATTCACCCAAAAGAGGTTCAGTCAGCTGCACAGATGCTTGCTGCAACTGTATGACCTCAAGCAGGGAGTGTATCTGATCATTTTGACAGTTTAACTTCTTCAGGAACTTCAGTTTTTCCCCAAAGGCCCTCTCCTTTTTTCTGTTGTTTTATACATCAGTGAATTGAGTCATAAAGCCTTGAGGTAAGCACATAGTTTTGGCTGAAGTTCAAAGATTTCCAACATGCGTTTTTTTAGGATGACTTTACATGCAAAGGGCGGCATTTAAAAGTTGCTTCAGGTTTTTCAGGTTTGTGCACATGTTCATGGCCTAAGGGTAAAACAAATAATGCAGCCTTCATGTTTTTATCTTCTTTTATCAGTCTCATTACTAAACTCACAAAGTAATGCATGAAACTGGAAAATATATTGATCTATTCTTCAGGTTCCTGGTGGAACATCTTGTTGCATCATATTTACCAAAAAGAATGAGTTCAGATGATTGTGTGGAAAGTGTGTTTGAGGCCTTGCTTTACATGAAAGTGAAGTTTAGGGTAGAAAATTCACTGCCCGACCAAAAAAAAATGTCGCTCACTCTAATATTTTCTTGGACTGCCTTTAGCTTTGAGTTTGGCACTCATTCGCTGTAGCAATGTGTCGATAAGCTTCTGCAATGGCACAGCATTTATTTCTGTCCAGAGATGCATTCATTTTTTACCAAGATCTTATACTGATGATGGGAGAATCGGTCCGCTGCGCAAAGTCTTCTCCAGCACATCCCAAAGATTCTCAATGGGGCTGAGATCTGGACTCTGTGGAGGTCAATCCATGTGTGAAAATGATGTCTCATGTCCCCTAAACCACTCATTCTCAATGTGAGCCCCATGAATCCTGACATCGTCATCTTGAACATGCCTATGCCATCAGGGTAGAAAAACTCCACTGATGGAAAGACCTGCTCATTCAGTATATTCAGGTATCAGCTGACCTCATTCTTTGGGAACATAACGTTGCTGAACCTGACCAACCCCAGATCATAACTCTAACCCCCACAGCCTTGTAGACACTAGACATGATGAGTGCATCACTTCATCCACCTCTCTTCTTACCGTGATGCCGATCACTTTGGAACAGAGTAAATCTGGACTCATCAGATCACATGACCGACCATATTTCTTCCTCAAACATGACAGTTCCCCACTATCCTTCAGGTTTTAATAATGCAATGAGCAGTGCTTAACCTGATTTTAGTAGCTTCAGAAATTTCCTTAGTTGTTTTCTTCACTTGATTCAGGCCAATAATTTGACTCTTCTGAGACAGATTAACATATTTCCATGACCACAGGATATGTCTTCCAACATGGTTGTTTAAGAAATGAGAAGCTCCTCACTGCATCAGCTAGGGTTAAATAAGTTGTTGCAGCTGAAACGTATTCATCACTGCAGTAATTATCCAATGGAAGGCTCTTACTTATTTGCTTAGTCAAATCCAGGTGGTGACTTTTTTTTTGGTCAAGCAGTATAGCAGCAATCATATCACTTAATCACCACATAAAAACTTTCAGTGAAACTTCTAAAGATTGTCATGTAATCAGCATTTTTATGATGCACTGAGAATTCAGAGTGAAGGTATTTTCCATTTTATCTTGAAAATGTAATGAACAGCAATGAAGGAACGGAAACATTAACCTGATCTTTGCATAAGTTTAGAACACTATTTCATAAATACAGAATTATGTAAGACAGTGCAAATCCACAAAGGAACTGTGGTAAGTTATCCAGATGCTTGGAGGAGGCTACCTGCCAAATACTCCAAACCTAAAAAACTGTGCACAAGTGTTCCTGGGAGAATCCTGTCATGTCTGCCCTGCAGTGAGTGACAATTTCCTAAATCACCAATCAATAAGCAGTGAGTGTGGAGACAAAGTGAGTGCAGAGACAAAAGAGGCACTAAAGACTTCACTGAGATAGAGGACTCGGTCCAACTGAAATCAATGTCTGTGGAAGAGGAAGAACATTAAGGAGGGCCAACTAGGCAAGAAGAAACAAAAATCAATCTCTGCTAACAACACAGAGAAATAGACACATTCTCACAAATGGGACAGCCATAGTGGCACACAATAGTGGTACAAAAATGCAGCATGAAGCTTTGCATCAATCGATTATTACTTTTCAATATGCCAAAACACTGTTCATCGTCCATGCATGCAGCATTAATAATGAGCACTAAAATGAGGGCTGTTATTTATTATGCTTAGTATGATGGAAACATAACTAATAACTACAGATCTCCTGGTATGATTAATTTGCTAAAGGGAGGTTAGTCACTGCATACAAGCTCTCTAAACACACATCACCAGCAGTGAGGTCATATTTGCAGCAAAAAAACAAAAAACAAACAAAATCTAATCTTGCTGACATCACCGTGGACTTTGCTATATTTGTGTCAAAGGTAGAAGTTCTATGTGGACAGATGATTTTATCTTAAATCAGAAACTCGATATTGACAACTGAGCAACGCCGAACATTCAGAGCAAGTTTGAAATTTCCCTTAAGAAAGCATCAGGGTGACATTTGCTTTATTTTATTCTTTTTAAATTGCAAATTAAGGCACCCAAGGCCACACAGAACACCACGTGCCAGCAAATAAATTCTCTTTTCAAAATAAAAGTCCTTTATGGAATCAAGACAGTTTCCTCATGTGCCCTTTGTTCAGAAATGTCCCTGTTTCCTCAGCATTTTATCTTGATCTGTCCCTTCCCTTTTTATCATTTATGACACTGAGAAGTCATCCAAAAACAAGGGTTTCATTACCTGACTAATTGTTGCACTAATGAGGAGCTTGTTTATCTAGGAGGAGTAATTAGATGTGTCATTTAGCATCAATTAGACCCATGGCGTTTTAATTTGGCATTAGGATGCAGCCAGAGACAATGTTCCCATGCCTACTCCAGGTTGGACACAGCTATTATGAAGGATGTGTTGCACAATTTGCCTCAAGATAGAGGGATGAGCACTCCTAATCTGAGAGAATAGAGAAGATATTGTGGTGCTCAGTCCAAATATTAACAGAGAGAGTGCCTTGAAAGCATACATGAATACAGAATATAACATGCACCATATAGAGTCCAAGTAGGTAAAGCGCCACCAAAGTATTAGCTATTTATAGCAATACAGTTAGATTTGATGACTACATGCTCTGCTGTCTGCTGGAACTCCAAGTAGTGACAAGAGTTCTGTTAAGAGCACTCCCAACGAATTAACACGTACAGTAACATTAAATCTTCATTTCATGATAAGTTGACAACATAAACTACCACATATGAAGCAAACAGCAATGACATGGTTGTCATACACTGCCTTGATAAGTGGCAATTTCAGTATCCAGCCTGGATATTAAACAGGATTAAATGTTATTGGATTTGAATGCTCCAATAATTGTAAAGCAAGTTGCAAGTGGCTGTTGCCATTCAGACAAAAACAAGTGTGAACTAAAACTAACTGGATTAGTGGCATCTGGGCCATAGTCTCTTTGCTAACATATGCACAAAATTTAGAAATATTGACAACTTGTTTCATGAAAAACACATTGAACACAAAGTCTAACTGCAGTTATTATATGAAGTGAACACCAGCTGTTGTGAGGCCATTGGCTAGAAAAACACTTCCAACAATGGAAAAGAATATACAGCTCTGTACAAAAGCTTCACATAATAAAACAGATTGAAGCTTCTTTAAAAAATGAACAGTTTGATTTAACAGTTAACTACATTCAAAGTGCAATAAACTGAGAAATATTGGGGTTTATCTGATGCATACTTGATGTTATAGTGTGATGGAAGCATGTCCAAGCCTTGAGAGCTTTTGCACAGTGCTGTATATGCAATGAACTGAGCAGCAATAGCATAGTGATTTTATCATATATACATATAGATCATAATATTATGTTTAGAGTGTGAATGTGACTTTCCCATCTACATGTGACCAAAACTATCCTAACTTGCCATGAAGGCAAAATTACAGTGCAATAATTACAGCGTGTGAATGTGCAACACAACAGTCATATTTACATCCCTATTAAGCTGATAAATAGGCCTATAATAATGTTTTATTTATGTTGCACTTATTTTCTGTCACTAATGCCAGCACACCAGCGAAAAACAAGCAAAGACACTGAATCACAGCAAACACAACAATCCAAAGACCACACTGACGCTCAAAGTAGCTTCATGGAATCATGATCCCTGGCAGAAATAAAGCCTCTGTCACTGTTCTAAACGTCCCACAGCAGAAATAGAAAACCCACTGGAAGGGGAATTTGAGGCCAACAACTGATTTCACAAAACAAGATTGCAGAACACATGGGAATTACTTTCTTCACAAAGCATTTCTGAGGTGACATCACCAGACTGTTGGCAGGCGATCACGCTTATAAAACGCAACAAGGTTTTCTGCAGCAGTGTTACAGCTGGCGCATGGTAGCAGAGCAGAATGACGGAGCAAAAAGACGTCGCAGGGCCTGCAAGAGAGCCAGTATATCAAACATGTCAGCTGTAGTATTTTTGGGATAGTCACACAATAATAACATGTGCATGCTGGATGTAGTGATATTTCTGAGTTCTAAGAGGAAACTATTTCAAGGTGTGTTAAAAAATTCAACATGTAGTTACAATAATGCAATGTGCATTTAGTCACTCATACAGTAAAGGATTTTTTTTAAGGAGCAATGTTCACTTCAAGCTCAGTTATGTCAAATCTTTTTTTTTTAAATTCAAGTCCTCCTAATGTTAGGCTGTTCCTTATTTGTAGATAAGGTAGCACAAATATGTGTTGGATTATGCATATTTTGGTGCTAATTAACACCTCTGCTGATAAATTAATATTTTACTGTGTAGTCCCATTTTCTGTTTCTTAAAAATAAGACCTGCTGTGCTACAGGCATGGTTGACATTAATATTTGCCAAATTAGGTCCCTTTCATATTAGAAAAAGGTGCTGGGAAAACTGTGATGGTGGATACAAGCAACACAGAAAACAAATACGGACAAATAGACAGACAAAAAAGCAGCATTAACAACAAAAACAAACAAAAAAAAGCCCCCACACTATTAGCAGATTGTATGCTAAGATCCTGTCAAGCACATAACCTGCTTTACACAGAGTATAATTAGTTTGTACTTCAGTACATTATATTACTCACTAAATATCAGGGACTTATTAAGCAGTGTCTCTCCACATTAATTACTGACCTTGCACCGGTTAAGTGGAATGCAGTGAGAAGAATACCTCACTGTGGGGTGAAAGCAGCGCAATGTGCTTCATAATGAAGCCTTTTTATTTGCATCACTGAGCTAAAGACTTGTGCATTTTTATTCAAACACATTCACACACAGTGGAGAGTAGCCCTGTGTGTCCATGCACACCACATTATTTGATATTATATGTAGTGCATAACAAACTCCACATTCACAAATGAATACAACTACAGCAACAGCTTAGTCAATTCGTTAGAAAACTCAACTGACAGGAAGTCCATTGACATGTGTTTCATCTGAAACGAGGTGCCCAGTAGTCCAGCGAATGCCAGCTGCCTGGCAGTGTTTCCACTACAGTTTGGAATCTCTCCATTCATTGTGCAGTATCTATTCAGCCACAGAGCACATGCTTTAATGAGACGGCGTGTCTGAATAGTAAAAGTTTTTTGTCATAGTCGAAACAAATGGCTAACAGGAGCTGCTTAGCTGTTTACATTTTGTCATGATGTTTAGGGTTAGATGGTAGGATTTAAATGGAGATACACAGCTAGTGATTACAATGATCAGTTGGACACGGTTGTATTGAAATAGTGACAAAATAACAATAGGGTGGCAGGAGATCACATTGTCCCTAAACATGATCATTTTTTTTTCATCCATCCATCCATCCATTATCTATACACCGCTTAATCCTCACTAGGGTCGCGGGGGGTGCTGGAGTCTATCCCAGCTGACTCAGGTGAAGGCAGGGGACACCCTGGACAGGTCACCAGTCTGTCACAGGGCTACATACAGAGACAAACAATCACTCTCACATTCACACCTACGGGCAATTTAGAATGATCAATTAACCTCAGCATATTTTTGGACTGTGGGAGGAAGCCGGAGTACCCGGAGAAAACCCACGCATGCACAGGGAGAACATGCAAACTCCATGCAGAAAGATCCCGGGAAAGCCGGGACACAAACCAGGGATCTTCTAGCTGCAAGGCGAAAGTGCTAACCACTACGCCACTGTGCAGCCCTCATTTTTTTTTTTTCATTTGAAACTAATTTCTGATGTCAAAGTAACAAGATGTTCTTGCTGCACGTTATGACATACTATATTGGTGGTGGTTGACCTTTAAAATATTTTTCTGTTGATCTTTCTTTGTTTTTGTCTCATTTCTTCTGCAATTTCTATAATTCTCTCTCTATCTCATCCTTCGTTTTTATTCTATATACTGGTCCAGTATGTCTAACCCAACATTTGTGTCACCCAGCCATTTTTATAAATAATTAAGGCCACAAGGTTACACAAGGCCCCTGTCAAGATTTTTTCTTCCGCTTGAGCTCTTCCCTTTGAGTTGCAATAAGGTCCATAGATCCCCGTGCAGCTCTCCAACATGCAGCCAATTACTTCCAGGTTCCTGGACGGAGGAGAGAGTGGTTCAAGCTACCGCTGCTGCCATGGCATGTGCTACTTTTAACTACTGAGCGCACGGCTCTTGAAACGATGACCACGATGTTATCTCTAGCTCACTGAACAGTGAAGAATAAATATGACTGCTTTGATGGCCAGACTGTGGTGAGAATTGAAAAAAAAAACATTTACTGTGGAATATGAGGCATAAATCATTGTTTATAAACAGAACAGCTCATATGAAGTGTACACCATTTTGACCATGCATTACGTGTTTCTATGCTATACTGCATTTCCAGGCATTGCAGACCTCCTGCATTGTACCCTATTACAGCTTATGTACCCTATTACATAAGCTGCTGGCATCAGGGTCCCGGTACACTAATACTGCAATTAGTATGAAGTGAGTTCTGCCACTAAGACAAAAAGCACAACTGTATTTATCTTATGATCTTCTACATGTGTAAAATATATCACAAGGCCTGCCTCTAAACTTATAGCAGTCAGTGATTGTGCTCCAGTAATGAGCAAGTACAGCGTTGTAATTTATTTAGCTTGCTCTCTATGAATGTATATATGAAATTATGATCTTTACAATGGTATGGGGTTGTTACATAACTAACAGAGAAAACAAATCCTCCTTCTAAATAAAGTGAACAGCTTTAATCTATAAATAAATAGGCAAGATGATTGAGTAAATGTATACTTCATCCAGATGATAGAAATAGAGACGGGCTTAAATAATGCCAACATTTCTAGCTGCAAAACTTAACATATGGATGAGCATTACTGACTTTTTACTGCCAGTCTGTATCCACAAAATGCACGGAGCGAGGTGTGTTTTATGTACAATTTCAAGTTTCAGGCCAATTTTAGTGTCTTATGGGGTTAAAATGTAAAAATTCATTCATTTTAGAAAAAAAAACTGCAAATCGATTAATTTCAACTTTCACCTTTGGCATTTTGTATGCCACACTGACTGATTTATCCCAGTCCAACACAGTGAGGAAATTCACTTCTGTTAGCCTCATTTGTTGGTGTGTAGGTACCATTAACATCTGGGTAAAAGTTCCTGGGAAAAAAGACAAAGCAAAAAACACAGGAACAGAATATAAATAATGACTCACAACTCTGCTAACGAAAGCACAAACAGGGAATGACATCAGCTGAGTTGCTGTTTGCTGTGGTGAGCTGATATTCTTTGTTATTATTCTCATGTCATGCAAATTGAATAAGAACACCTCCTGCACAACCAGATGGGCATCCAGGCTCTGCAGCTGCTCTAATCTGAAGCTAATTCCACTGTCCAAAGTGGACACTGAATTTCATTCACAAGGGCCTCAGGCATTGAATATATTTTAAAGTCACCCAGTATTTCTTATTACTATGTATGCCAAAGCTAAATTGTTATGGGTATAAATGCTCCATAATAATGCAGCTTTGTTATACAAATTATCTAGTTTAACATTTTTTTATGCCTCTGTTTGGGTTTTATTTCTCACAAAGGAATAACCCTCTGATGATCCCTTCATAATTCTTTCCTTTCTCTTTATTCACGCTGAAAACTCCATTTTGCTACATATGACAGCACTTTCACAAACCCAATCAGAGATACCTGCTACTGCAAAAACACACTTTGTAGAAACTCGAGAGAAGACGGTGGAGAGGTTGGTTTGGAAAAATCACTAAGGAGGGAAAGTATGTCCTCTGGACTGTAGTAGGTGAGGAGAGAATTCAATGAGAAAGCAGGTATAGTGGAATAGTGTCTCAGGAGGGAAACCTGTTTGAAACAAAACAACAAAAACAGCATTTGTTGTTGATAAAAAAAGAGAATGCAGCAGTTGTACACATTGTCCAGAATGAATCCCAAAGAAATATTTAAAATCAGGAAAGTAAAGTATTAAACAAATGCTGGTGTAGATTTAATTACAGTTTCGGCGTGACTTGGGCACTGCAACAATAAAGTCAGACTACAGGATATTTCTTTCATTTTTGCATGGCTATTGCACATACTTATGTACGTTTGAACATGTGTCTGTGGAAAAGCACTGAAGATATGTGCCATACATGTGCGCTTCTGTATCTGTGTGTGTCTTTTGCTTATGCAAATACTTGCTTATGCGCTGCAATAAGATCAACGTCTTTTAAAGGATCTTCCACACTGGGAATGACAAGTTCCTGCGTGCATCCCCCCCCCCAGAAACACACAAACATACTGCACGTACACAGATGTACTTCCATAATGTGTAATGCTTGTACAGCAGTGCTGGCACACACGTTACATTCACACCCGTTCATGAATACACATGAGCATGCACTGATGTACACTCACACACATCACTCATTTCCCTTCAGCCGGACTCTGCTGATCATCCCTTGCAGTGTTTGCATTAGTTCATTGAGTTCTGAATCAACTGTTAGAAGAGTCCACAGTGCAATGAGGGGGGACAATTAGCCTAATGAAGTGCAGGAGCAAATCACACTCAGTGCTGTGCTAACAGTTGCTCAGTGAATATTCATGTGCTGTTGGCTTTGCAGATGCATTAAAAGGCGCTGCTGCGTTGCTGAATACCAATCGTTACATTTCCACCTGTCGCTCGTCTGGTCCGTCTCTGAAGATAACATCCTAATCAGCCTCGGTGCTGCGAGGCTTTTTGGAGTGTGTCGCCCACACAGGCCACATCTGTCATCCTCTCCGGCTACATCTGCTGCTGTCCACCTCATAAAAAAACATCAGCACTTTCTCACCTTTGATAAAACATTTAAGAAAGCCATTTAAAGAATGGAGAGTGGTGGGAAGCAAATATTGTAAAGTAGCCTGTGTAATGTTTATGTTAAAATATCACTTTGAATGTTAGATTTTGCCAAAATTAAAGGCAGAAAAAACTGACAATCCCACACACAAATATCCTATGTACTGGTTTTAACCGGTCATTACACTGAAAATGTACAAGAAAAAAAGAGGGATTTCTTAGGATGTATATAAGCATAAGGTTAAAGCAATTAGGAAATAGCAAGGTATGAAATTTACGGATGTGTAGTGGGCAGGTGGTAATAAAAGAAACTCCATCCTACTTGTTCTCAGACATTATTTTAAGGTTTTGGGTTCCTTTTTACATTTTGTGATTCAATTCCTTTTCTTGCCTTTAAGGTATTCTTGCATGCCAAAGATGAATAAAATGATAAATTGCATTAACTCCCTAAAAGTAATTCAGCAAAATTATAAATGCTGCAGGAACCTTAACCCTTTGAATTTTAAATCACGCATTTCTTTCCATGGAGGTCAATGCTGGTCATGCTAACCAACCATAATTTTTTCTGTTCATTCTAAACAAAGTGCTGTTTTTGCAGGCAGAAAGTACAAAGCGAGTCATTTCCTCTGTGGCTATTTTTCCTCAGAAAAGAAACACTGAAACTGTAAAATAAATAAATAAATAAATCTGTGAACTCTTAACTGTTATAGATATATAAAATAGAATATTTTAATTTCCTGTATTTTATTAAAACATATGACACTGAGAAAGCAAACATCTAATGTACCTCTATTTTTGTACAAATGTAGTTTTATAGTTAGTATTTACAAATAATAATATTTTCAGCTGCAATCACTGAATTTTTAGGCTACGTGAACACTAAATGCAATCAGTACTAACATATATTGCGATTAATCAGATTTGTCATTCATAACAGAATATATTTTCACTTCACAAGGATTCCGATAGTTTTTGCCTTTTTTTAGTCATCAGCACAACTTCTCTCTGTTTTCTCCATCCCTACAGCTTGCCTCACTCCATGAATCTCTTTCTACCAGAGCAGGAGACGCTTTCATCATTAGCTGCTTCTCACTGGTCAGCCAGGTCTGCTTGCTGGGCAGGACAGACTGTGGCCCAGGCCATCCAGATGGAGGTGAGATTATACTCCATTAGATGACATAACAATATGGTGGCCTTCATTCCGCAGAGACAAGCAGAGCAGTCAGCTTTCCCTTAAACAAATTGTAGGTGATGATATTTGTTACGGTTAGTTGCATTCTACTAGCAGTAACAGTAGCAGCAGCAGATACAAGAGTAACACTAGTACAAGAGTAGCATTATTGTGTATTTGTTCATGTGAGTATTGATATTATGGAATCAGGAGTGCCATAATAAAAGATAAATCTGTTTAAAAAATAAGGAAATAAATGTGTAAATACAAGGAGGAAAAAATAAAAGAATAAATAAAAAATCTGTTAAAAAACAAGGAAATAAATGTGTAAATATAAAGAGGAATAAATAAAAAAAGAAATTATTAATTAAAAAATATGGAAATATAAAGGTAAATTTTGTCTTTGCTTTTCCTTTTTCCCTTTTTTTTCCTTTTTGTTTTTCCATTTTACCATTGCTTTTTCCATCTTGCTTTTGCTTTTACTTGATGGACTGAGCTGTCAATCAAATGTCTTTGGGCGGGGCTTTCTGTCCAGGTGAGTAGTCAATACCTGGGAAAAAAAAAAACGTTTAAAAAAAAGGGGGGGGGAGCTAAGACAAAATTTGCCTTTATATTTTCATGTTTTTAATTTATTTTTTTATTTATTCCTCTTTATATTTACACAGTTATTTCCTTATTTTTTAACACATTTTTCTATTTTTTTTTATTTAGTCCTCTTTATATTTACACATTTATTTCCTTATTTTTTAACAGATTTATCTTTTATTATGGCACTCCTGTGATCCCATATAATATTAGAATCAATTTCTGGCAAAATTTCAATTTTGTGTTTTTTTTTTTTTTTTTTTTAAAGGTTTAATAGGCAATAGGTGTTTAAAGGAACAAAATTGTGGACTTCTATGGTACCTATGGTGAAATACACTGGCTATATCGCTTATTCGAGGCATTTCAATAAACATGTCCATCAAATGGCATGTTATGCTGTGTTATGTAAGATAATGAGATACAGAATAATAACTAAGCAACCAAGCAGAGAACCAGCAAATGTGTAAACAAGCAACCATTAAAATGGTCTGATCTGTGTGGGTTTGACTGAAGCTCCTCATACAGGCTGATCTGGTCCACAGTGAGACATAAATTTCCTGATGACTAAATGAAAAAAAAAGAGGTAGGGATGCAGTCATTGCTCCAGGGGAATTATCAAGCTGTAGTCATTGAAGAATACAGTCGTAAGTACAGTGACTCAACACTGTCATCTGGAGGCGCTTGAGTGGAAGTGTTTCAAGATGTGATGGAAACAAGAAAACACAGCTTCTCTTTTCTACTTGTATTGCTGCTCTTTCAGTTTGTTCCACCAACTATCTGACTCCAGTCAAGATTTGTACATTTTTTGTTCAAAAGGTACTTCACATGGGGAGAACAGTGGTTTAAGGCTTATTTTTCAAGCTTCAGGCCTGATTAAATGTGGTGTTGAAGTTTTTACAATCACTCAGAAAATCCTGATCAAATGTTTTGTGTTTGTTGTTTGTGTTTTTTGAGTTTCTGTTTTCATGCACAACATTTGTTAATTCTATAAAATTAGTCATTAGAATGACTGTGGATTGAACAATGTGCAGTATAAGTGACGTAATGTTTTCAGGTCTTTTTACTGACAAGAAGGCTCTTTAGAAAAACTGTTAAATCACATCTTTACAAAGTTACTATATTTGTACATGTACGTTCTGTTTTAGATAAGTATTAAGGCAGCGGTCTCCAACCTTTTTCCCTCTGTGAGCTACTTTTAGACATGCAAAACAGCTGAGAGCTACTCATGCATCGCAATATTTATCGATACACTTAATTGTACAAGACCATTTTTTATGATCTTTTTTTTATTGTTTTGCAAGAAGGGGGAATTAGGGCGGGGTTTGGGATATCACACAGGCCTACATATCCAATTTAAAGTTTACAGTAGGTTAGATATTTTGGCCTTTAGGAAGACTATTGGCCTTTATGAAGAAAAAAAAACTATGACAATAAAATGTGAAACTAGATTTGGACAATACAAACATAATGTTCTATGACCTGAACATAAAATCTGTAGAACTCAGAAGCTTCATTTAAATCAAAACCATGACACATGCTCAATGTGCAAGTAGGCCTAAATAGCTCAAACTCTTATTATGAAACAAAGAGTTCATAATTTTCCATCAGAAACATTTTCAGTTAGCATCTTGGTTAAAAGTAAATATCTCAACCTCAAATTATTAATTGAAAGTCGAAATTTGTGAAATATCACATTCACACCATGAATTCAGTCAGTGAGATGCCTGGCACCACATGGATGAGACAAGAGAGGTGTACTGTGGTGTGTTGCCACTTAAGTTAACCCTGATACAGTCAGATAAGTGCTCATCAGTCAGTTTTGTACGAAACTTTGACTTAATAATATTCATGTCAGAGAAGGCTGACTCGCACAGGTAAGTAGACCCAAACAAAGCAGACATTTTCAGAGCTACCTGGTTAAGATTCTTATAGCTGTCTGGCTCTACAAGGCTCCAGAAATGTGAGGATTGCTGTTGAGACTTAAGGTGCACATTATTTTGCATGTTAATTATCTCAATTTCTGTTTCTGTTGGATCAACACAAAATAGGTCAGCCATCTGAGCTGACAGATCAGTTATGTCCACACACATGAAGGGGTTTGCCACAAATGTTACACAAGGCTCAACTTTTTCAAAGTCCCCAAATCTGTCACAAAACTCCTTTTCAAGCCTTGTCAGTAGGTCACAGTATTTAGAAACGTTCAAACTGGCTGGCTCTGCATGAGTCTCACACATCTTCGACACAGAGGGGAAGTGCTGAAACTTTCAATCTCTCATTTGCTGAAGGTATAACGAGAGCATCGCATTGAAGGCCCTGACAGCACTGATCATGTCAGACACGCTTTTATCCTAGCCTTGCAATTGTATGTTCAGCTGGTTAATTTTGTCAGTCAAGTCGGTCAGAAAAACACGATTAGGAAGCCATTCTGTATTAGACAAGAGTTGTGTCCTCTCCCCTACTTTCCATAAAGGTCTTACTTTCCCCAAGCAAGGACAGAAAGCGCTGCAGTATCTTACCGTGACTAAGCCATCTGACGTCCGTGTGAAGGAGGAGGTCCCCGTACTCAGTAGCGTATTCCTCCAAAAATAACTTAAAGCTCCTATGCTGCTTTGCCTTTGCCCGAATGGAGTTGATAATCCTAACGACTGGTCCCATGATATGGTCAAAATCCAGAACCTTGGAGCATATTGCTTGTTGGTGAATAATGCAATGATAGTTCAGAATCTTGGGAAAGTCCGGGTCATTTTTGCAGTGCGCAATGAACCCAGAATGACGGCCTATCATCAATGGCGCACCGTCTGTGGTAATAGACACCAGCTTTTCGAAGGGTATGTTTTTCTTCACAAAATAGGTCTTCACGGCATTATAAATATCAACACCTCTGGTGGTAGTTTTCAATGGAAGAAGAGCGAGAAACTCTTCCTTCGTTGAGAAGTCCTCAAAGACCATGCGAATGAAAACTGCGAGCTGGGCTGTGTCGCTCGAGTCCACTGATCCATCGCATTGAATGGAATACCACTTGCACCTTTTAATGTCCGAGTCCAATTGTGTCATGGCATCTTCAGACAGCGCAGTCATTCTCCTGGCTACAGTATTAGCTCCAAGTTGCACGTCACCAATAGCAGATAAAATATCATCCTTGCTTTTATTGTCCACAAATAGTGACTCGGCTACTGCAGTCATAGCATCCGTTACAATGGCGCCATCGGTAAAGGGCTTTTTGTGCTTTGCTAGTATGCGCACAACTTTAAAAGATGCCTCAGTTGCAGCGTTTGCCCTCTTTGTGGGTTTGGTAAATAAAGATTGTTGTCGCTGAAGACCTAACTTTAGCTCTTTTACCTTCTCCTTCCGAAGATTTGTACCCACAGGAAAGTCCTTGGAAAAGTTTCCGTGGGTTGTGGTAAAATGGCGTTCAACGTTGCATCGCTTGCCAGCAGACACACTGGCCCCGCAGATCAAACGGACTTGTTGACATTAGTAAAGAAGAATTCAGTTTCCCATTCTTGGTGAAAATTATAGGACTTTCGCTTCTTAGCCGTCGTCATATTTGCTACAAGCACCTCCGGTGCAAAGCCATTGCCCGAACTTGCGTGAGTGGACTGTAACCTACAACGCCGTTTGATTGATGGCTGCATGTTTTGATCGACAAATTGCAAGTTTTGTAGGTAAAGGGGCGGGATCGAGTCGCAGGACATTGCTTTTTTATTGGACAGATTTATGTGATGGTAGAAAAGTATTTTTCGAAGTGTAGTCAAACTTTGCTGCAAAATCTAGTTAGGATTCAGAAATCCTTCCGCGAGTTACCCCAAACCGGCCCGCGAGGGACCAGTAGCTCGCGAGCTACCGGTTGGAGATGCCTGTGTCATGACGCACGGACTCGCTGCCGTTACACACAGACGCAGCGTCACTTTCTGTCTCACTGGACGAATGAACATCTTCATCAGAGTGTGAATATTCCTCTTCAGAATCCGAGTCGGCCATTACTTGAAGTACTTGGTCAACGGTAAAGAGACCTCTCGGAATGGTGAGTTTTCTCTCGCTAAAACTCGCTCTCTTGCTCTCTCCCACAAATGTTGCTCAGATTGAAGTCCCAGATGTCTGCCATCTGCTGGTGTAAAGCAGTAACTACATGAGGCATCATATTTGCAGCTATGGCTTGTTACGTTCAGCAATGTTGCTTGTCGCAATATTGCGACTTTGGAGCTTAAAGGGTTAAAATATGATGTGTGTTCAAAGTGTTCCTTTATTTTTTTGTATTACGTTTCAGTGGCAAGACTGTGAGAAGACTGAGCATAAGAAGTCCTGCAGTTGCTTAAACCTGATTCACACCAGCACATTCAGCATATTCTAAAATCATACTTGCCTCGCAAAATAATAAGAGCAACTACCAATGAAAACTCTCCCTTGACACAAAAAATAAGATTAGCTAAACATGTCTATAGCCTTGAAATCAGACATTTTTGTTCATAGATGTAGCCATACAATTTTCTAAACAGCTAATCTGGTGCATGATTTAAAATCTGCCATTAACATGCCTGAAATCATGTGCATGCTGGCTGAAAGGAATTTAAGCCTTTGAGTGAACCTAGATGTGATCAAGTGAAACCTGACAGACTCTGCAAAGTGCCCCTACACCAAGGATGTTTCAAGTTCCTTAAAAATGTGGGAACGTCAAAACAGTGCTCACCTCCATCATATTCAAGATGCATCTGCGATCCCCAGAGCTAAGAAGGTGCACAACTGCAGACAAATGTGGAGCATCTCAGACACTACAATTAGAATCAAAATGACATAAAGACACAGGTTGACATGGAGAATAGGTTAATAGATACACAAAATGCACATATGAGCACTGGGCTATAGGAAAGAGTCGCATGTGAGAGCACGCTGCTCGAACTGAAGAGTATCTCCTTTATTACGAGATTGTAAGAATAGAAAAGCATTCCATTTTTAATTATGAATGATTCATTCCTCTTAAGTGGGTTATCAGCCATTTAAAGAGGCCCGTGTGTTTATTTTGCGTATGTTAGTGCAAAGAAAACCCAGAAAAGAAAAAAAGACATTTTTGTTCCATTAAACCCAATATTTAAAATTTTAACATAACGCAGATATGAGTTCTTGCATTTTTGATGTTTTAAAGTAAGTTTGGTTCCAATGTAGGTTTTCAAATCTCCTCCACATATCACTGTACGCAATATGATGTAGGCTGACGTTGCTCTCATTTGACCGAAGTTTAGCACTGGAGGTGAATGTCCACAGAGAAATCATCTACATGCGCTGTTCATACAATTACAAACCATGTTTCAAACCTTCAAGGAACCTAAGAAGCAATAAAAAATAACAATAGTGTGGATCAAAGCATGGAGATGACTTCCTTTGATCTACCAAGCAGATGTTATAAAACCTGTGCCGGTTGTTGAAACCTGTCATCATGTATTATACACTCGGTTCTTTCAGAGCTCCCCAGCCTTTCTTCTGCCACACTACAAACAGATCTAAATACCCAAATAATATTAGTCTTTTTTTATTGACTGTACAACTTCTTACAATTATCACCCTGACCATATAGTGTACCATTTAATCACAAGGCAGATGACCTTCAAAAACAACTTTAATGTGCATGAGAAGACATAAACAAGAGATGACACATCAAAGCATACAAAGTGAGTCATCTCTAAAATAAAGATTTAAGAAATGTAAGGGATTTAACCAATAACAAATCTAAACAGACACGTCTGCATCTAGACACGTACAGTATCTCTGACTGTTTATTCTCAGTATCTCACTAAATTTGCTTGGTTCTGACAATTAGAACGGTGCTTCTGTGCAAACTGTAGTTGTGTCTTCATGAAAGGCATCAAAACTCAGATGAATCTCAAAAGAATAGAATAAAATACACAAGATATTGAAGAGCAGCTGTGTTTCTGGTGAAGATGACTACACAGACAAGGGGGCTCAAGGCTCCTCAGTCCTGGAGAAAAAAAGGAGACCACCCCCATTTTTTTTTCTGCCCTTCTGGGAGGGGAGGAGTCGAATGAGTTACTGTAGTCTTGTGCAGAATGAGAGTGGGTGTTTCCCTTAGTCCTGCTGTAGTAGAATCTACGAGTGATGTCAGAAGAAGGCTCTCACAAAAATCATGATACGTGGCATTTTCACTGGTTGGAGGGATGATTATCTTCTGGAAAAATTGAGACTATTTTCCCACCTGTGTCCAAATTCAATGATCTGTTTTTTCTGGCTCTCATTCCTCCCCTTCATGTCCTTTAAATAATAGGACTGAACTAAAACCTTTGAGGCTCAGCAAAGTCCACAGGAGAGTTATTTTTCACCATCAAGCTTATTTGACAGTCCCCACCTATAGGATGCATGAAGGGAGTAAGGTGAAGAGAAGTGACATGTTAAGCCTTGTTAATAAAAAACCCTCGGTGTCATTTTAAACGGGAGCTCCCATTTTTCTGTAGTAACAGTGTAATTAGCCAAGCATTACACTAATTACCCTGACGCTAATTGAAATGAAATTACAGAAATGGGGAACAGTTATTTTGAACTGTTGCTCATTTTTACTTTTTTTTTCAGAAGACAGAGATGAGGGCAAAGACCCCATATAGCAGAGCGCAGGGGTAAGCAACTAACAGCTGCTGCCCATCCATTGCCAACGCCGAGATGAAGATCTTTGAGGCTGAGAAACTGCACCAGCCAATGATTGCTGCTGTTAGTATGACTCCCATCATGCCCCTGAAGAGGAGAAGAAGCAAGAAGGAAGTCAGTTTTAACAGCTATTTAATTTACCAGCTGTTTATATAACATTAAATAAATAAATAAATGTTTCAATAAATGTACATTTATTTATTTATGTGATACTCCTTTAAAACATTCTCCATAAGTTACATGGTGCTACACATACAGAATGTACAAACAAATGCTTAGTTTGCGGCTAAACTATACCAGCGGTATTCAACTAAAATTCAAAGCAGTCCAGTCAGAGAAAAATTATTAAAGCAAAGGTCCAGAACATCATAATGTCTAACTTGAATTAGTGTGAAATACGTTCATGTAACCTAGTAGTTTTATTAGCGTGTGCATGTAATCAATAACTGACTGTCAAATCAAATAAATTCAGTACGGTTCAAAAACATTTTGACAATATTTGTTAATAAATAACTTTTGATATAAATGTACATCTTAAAATGAAGTGCAGAATTGGAACAAATAATGACTGAACAACCTGAACCAACTTATATACATCTTTAACAACACCTAAATCTCAAAAAAATTTAACAGTTGAATACTTTTACTTTTTTTCCCCTGTCTTATATCACTCCCCTTACATCCCTGCTGCTTAATGGGAGAACTGAGCTGCAGCTTGTCCTGTCAGTATTTGGAATCGTGGCCTGAATGGTGTCAGGGCTGTTCTCAAACACATTTGGAGCTCATTGGTAAGTGTGGAACGATATTTAGTTTTGATTATGTTAGCTTCTTCCTCTCAGTGTTGCTTTATTTATTTTTCTTGTTTGTCTGTCCTCCTCTCGTCTGTCTCTCACCTCTCAACTGTTTTCTGAAAGCAGAACTGTGATGTTTTGCGGCTGCAATGCAGAGACTTCATTGGCTGAGTAGCGTCATGTGGGATGGCTGAACTCATGTGCCTCCTGAGCTTATAACCAATGCCGTAAACACCGGAAAAGGTGTGCTGGTAAAATAGCGACCCGTCAAATTTAAAATCCCATTACAATTTACTGATTACAGGTCCGGATCTGTATGAGATGGTGTCTGAGTCCAGATCCAGACTGCAGTCCACTAGTTAGTGACCCCTGAACTAGACTATTACAATTCTATAGTGCTAGATACTGTCTAGTACTATGGTCTACGGATAAATAAAACCCATTGCTTGTGTCATAATAAAGTTAATGCATTATTAACATGCATTAACTTTATTATTTCCCGGTGTACTCACTGTAAAGAAAAAAGAACTCCAAAGCTGGAGAGAAGGATCATGGGGAGGAGGCAGTATCCCAGCACGCTGGCCACACAGCCGAAGGACACACCCGTCATACTCATAAGGTTGAGCAGGCAGTACATGCCAAGGCAGCCGATTGCACTGATGCCGTACACGTAACCAAACTGGATTTTACCTGACTGTGAACAGGAAGAAAGTGGACAATTAGGGGCACTGCTTTTGCTCAATCAATCTGAAATAAAATAACAGATGCAAGTGATTTAATTTGAGTGGGCATACTCTTACACAGAAAGAACTGTGTGCAAGATTTACAGTGTTAAAAAGTAATTGGACACTTTTCCACTAGGCAGCTGTGCATTTTTTTCAACATTAGTTCAAGTTCAAATAAACGTCCACATGGCTCAGAGTTGATTGAGAGTTTCCATTTACACTGAGGTGGAGTTGTCCATCAATATGATGAGTAAACAGTTGACCATAAAAGATAATGAGGCTAAAAAAGCAAGAATTTATCAGAGATATCAAAACACTGACATTGATGATTTTACTGAAATGAGGTGGACTGGGAGGGAAGGCTATTCAATCACCTGATCTCAGTCTGAGGATACAAAGTGTCTGGAGATATCTATGGGTCAAAGATGTCAGACAGTCATTAACTGCAAGGGATTTGGTATAAAATATTAAATGTGATGTCTTTTATGCGTATCGGTCCAATTCTTTTTGAGCGTCTAAGCTTCAGACACTGTGGTAAATTTTTCCACACAGTTCTTCATAAATATATGTCTATATGTGTGTTTGCTAATTCAGCTAATTTTACAAAATTATTCAAATGATTTACCAGGAGAAGTGTTGCCCCAAAAGCCAAACAGAAAACCATAGGGCCAGCCAGGTCTGTCTCATTCATGATGCTTCCGTCTGCTACTTTCATTGGATGGAGCACTGTCAGAGTCTTCTGCCAGATGTGATCAAAATTAATTCCTAATTCTAAGAGAAGACAGAGAAAACATAGACACATATTGAACTCTGAACAAGCACACTTAGCAGAACATAATTACAGCATATAACCATGCAAAGGTATTAAAGAAAAGGGATAATAACAAGAGAAAATGCAATGCAATTGCATTTCCTACATTTACGTAGCTTTGCGAGTGAAGACGAAAGGAGCAACTCTCCCTGTGGCATAAGTGTGATTTCTGGACATGAAAATAGCCTTGAGTTGAGTCTTTACCTCTACCAGTCAAGCTCATTTCTGCATTACAAGTGTGAATTGGGTTGATCAATATTTCCATGGTGTCAGAGCATTTACTGCAGCTGTCATTCTGTCACCGAGCCTGACAAATTAAATGTCAACAGGAGCATCTACTTCATCTGCTTCATATTTTGAGGCTTCAGTATCAAACCATGGGTATATTTTGAGGCAATAGCAGATCAGATTAGGTTTTTATTGAGCGTGGACAACAAGGAAAAGCCAATTTATGGACAACCTAAGAACAAAAGCACAGTTCAGATTAATTTCTAATACAATAAAAGAGAAACACTAGGAGTGTCAAATGTCACTTTGGATGCAGTGACACCACTGAGCAATTTTTTTTACAGACATAGTGTTGCTGTGACTTAGTGTCAGTGGATATCTAAGATTCTAACTTTATAACATGAGGTATTTTTTTTACTCATTACTGAAAAAAATCACAACACACTACAGCACTAAAGAAAGTAATTTTAAAATTGCAAAATGTATGATTATGAAAATGTTTCACAAGCCTATGAGGAAAAAAAATGCAAAACTGTGGAAAAGTCAGGTCTGCCAATTAGGCTGCCACTTTGGCAGGTACCCAGCCTTTGATTCATCAGTCCTTCTAATTCTATCAAAACTCTCTTGGAGGTCTGAGATTCTCTGACTCTGCAAGTAGCTGCAGCAGGCGACCAGAGCTTTAATTTCACACCTAAAGAAACAGTTGCTAGGTTGATGTCCTAGAGGTGATACTGCCCTGATACTGATTTTGAGAGGAAAATCAAGCGTAAATATTTCAGGAACTCAACCGCTGAGCCTTTAAAAGTGGTTTAAAATTATTCCAAAGGTTGGTGAACTTGTCCAGGTTGTGTTCTCCTGACTAGATCCTTGTGTTGTATCTACTCTCAGATGTACGTCGCTTTGGATGAAAGCATCTGCTTAATGAAATTGTATAATTGTACGTAAACAGTACAATTATAGACATCTCGTGATTTCCACAGTCACCTGATTGAATGCAATTGATGTGGAAAGACAAAAAAGAGAAAAAAATGATCACAAAATAAGCTGTCTGCAAAAATGTCGAGGTCATGGCTTCCAAGGTGTGTTTAGCCTACCTTCTAGGAGCGGTGGTTCGTCATCAAAGCTGCTACTGTACATAGATTGTGATTGGGATGGAGTGTACGTCTGTGTGGGCTGGAAGATTTGTCCTGTGTATGGCTGCTGGGGCGGCATCATTCCTGGGGAAGCGTAAGCCATGGGCTGGGAGTAATCGTATTGTCCGTAAGGCCTAGGAAAGAGATAATCAGAATAATCAACAGGACATGAAATGCCATTCAAAGCTGATTCAAGAAAAAAGTTTAGATGAATTTTACAGCATCAAAGTTTTAAAAAATGTCTATTTGATGTATTTATTACAATAATGCAGCATAGAGTGAAACAACGCATGACAAACATTTCACTCCAAATGTCATTTTTAACCCATAACCACTTAGAACAACTTAACAAGTCCATTTACAAGATGTCAAATAGGGTCTAGACACTGGGCAGGTTAGCTTTTTGAACTTGAAACTTCACTTTAAAGAGGAGCAATGTCACTCTTTGATGTTTCAAAAGCTGAGAGAGAGACAGGTAGGAGTTGCTTTCTTCACTTACTTGTTGTAGGGGTTTTCAGTGTTACTGTAGCCATAACCACCCTGGTTTTGGTCATCTACACTGTAACTAGACTGGTAAAAGTCTGTGTTGAAGTTGTCAAACCCCGACATCTCTCACTCTGCTGGAAAGAAACAGAAGCATATTTTGTTAATATTAAGTATATAGTCTAAGTGTCTACACAGACACAATACCTATGTACAGCACACTGTAAACTACTTTGATCATGTCACCAGTCTTTCTTTGTTGCAAATATACAACGATGACTTCCTCAGTACAGTTATGTTAATAATTAATGCTAAGCTCTGTGACAGTCTAGGTAAAAATACAAACTAGGTCAACCTTATAATTTCTCTTGATGCAAACCAAAACAAACCAAAAAAGACAACAACTTTAATCATCAATCCAACAATGCCTCTGTCAGACATTATCACAAATAACATCGACCATTTTGTTATTCAACCAATGTATCGTGTTACCACATATATTTGACTAACGGTACACATCTGGGTTTTGTACGTGGCTTCCACAGGGGACAAAGTAAACCTGAGACCATAAAAAACAGCTTTCAACAACTGTGCCTCCTGAGTAACGTGTCTATCAATCATCAGTGAGTGAATTTATTGAGTGCTACATTACGAAATGGCCATAAAAACACACCGGGCAACAACTTGCAAACTTACGATCAAATAACTAGCTTAGATATTTAGTTAACGCTTAACGAAGTCGTCATCACCTTCTAAAACTATTTTTACTTTCCGATACATAATTATCAAGTTACTGCCGAGGAGGTTGGCTCTATTTATAGCAGTGATTAGCGAGATTAGGAGTAACGTTACCTATCTTCGTATCATTTTAATGCAGCTGTGCTAATGTAGCTAACGTAGTCAGCCTCACAAACAAAACCAAAGGAAAAAAATGCATGTTTGTGGCCTTTTCTTAGTTTATTACAAGTGAGCCGAACAACAAATGCCTTAACAAACACCACCGCGTACAAACATAACTAATGTTGCCAAAAATACAGCAGCTACTAATCTTAGGAGGCTAAGGTACCGTTAACTCTGCAGCTAGTTGCTTAGCTAACGATAGCTATGACAGTTATCTCGTTTGTATGTGTTGCGCGTAATGTCAGCAGTGCCTTTAGTATCTCATTAAACATTCCCCGTATAGTCATTACTCTTGAGCCACATAAACACAGCAATGCAAACTCTTACCTGCGATATTTGACAAATCTACCCAGAGCCCTGCCAACTTGGTTGCGGTTGCTACGTGTCAGGAGAAAGGGAACGTTTCCGGGGTGAAACACAGTCGACGGGAAGCCATTACGGACATAAAAAATACCGCTGCAGATATTGTGGCGCAGTCTGCAGGCACATTGTAGTACTACATGGTAGTCTTTAACTTTTTAAAGGAGCATTGGGGGTTGTGAAGTAGAAACAGAATTGTTTCAGTTCTAAAGGTCAACAGAGATGGGACTCTTAAGTGTTATGGATTACCCTCATGAACAAGTAATGCCAGAATTAACCTACAGGCTACGTTGTACAAGATCATGGATGCAGTGCAAATATCACAGGAACAAGCCATTAAGTGATTTTCCATAGTGATGCATACAAATTGGAGTTCAAGCATCAATAAACTACTAAAAGGTCATTACTGTGTACAGAAAAACATATAGGATTAAGACTTAATATTGTAAAATAAATATCATGAGATCTATCTTTTTCTGAATGTAATAAAATGCTGTATTCTTTGCCCACTGAAGGTATGACGCCATTTGAAAAAATCAAAGTCTAATGGTAGCAAACAGAGACAGGATGGAAGATAATTTAACAGGCCGAACGCTGGGCTCCTGGCTAGAACAAAGGCAGTCTCTTTCATCAGGAAGCAAAGGAGCAGATCAATCACGCTGCCTGTGCAAAAGAGCTGCACTGCTACCAAATACTGCAGGCAGATCCATCCTCTTTGATGCTGACAGATAATGTAAATTAATTGGCTGATGACCTCTACTGAAAAGGAATGGGGACAGTAGGAAATCAGAGGCCATCACGGACGTGGCTTTGACCTGTAAGACACGGTAAGTGGAAAAGACAAATCATTGTTGAACTTAAATTGTTATAGTTCTAAAGTCAGGAGGATACACAAGAATCAATAAAGACAAGAGAGCCAACAGGAACACAAAAAAATAGGAATACATCCACATGACAATTCCTATTAACCTGTGTCCTTTTTTAACATCTATAACAAATATGTTGATCTCTTACCCAGGGCTGTATAAAACTGGATTACTTCTGTCTCTGTACGAAAATGAAAACATTCCTGGCAATCATAACAGAAAAATATGTGAATTTTAGCCATAAATTATCTGGTGCAATGCGAAAAAGATCTCAATTACACAGACTTTGCATTATTTCTAGCCTGGAGTTACCGAATTTTCTTTATAGAATGAAAAATTGGAGAAATAAGTCATGAAGAAGACAAACTTTCTCAATATTCACAGGAGAAATGTCAAATCTGTTCCGTCTTTGACAGAGAAATTGTGACTGAGTTCCATGTCTCAGGGCAAAAATACACAAAAATACACAGAGCAGCCGGTTTGGTCAGTGCTACACAAAACTGTTGGATCAGCAAGGTTAGGAGTTAAGGGGAAATTTATTTCTTTAGTAACATCTGTCACATTTTGCTGCCAGCTGCAAGCAGTGCAAGCAGCAAGATCTTTACTGTAGATTAAATCACTTGTTCCAACATAGCTCCAGGACATTCGAAGTACCAAGTCAATGCAAGGACAGACAACTCATGAGGGGAAAAAATATCAAGCTCCTGCCCTCTTCCTAAATAACAAATATAAAACAACAACAGAAGAATGTGTTTAACAAACCTCAAAGCTGTGTAGGCCTGACATGAATCATTGTCGGTCTCATGATGAACAAAATCAATTTGATGCACGAAACATGGATTCTTATGGCCAACACCCACAGCTAATCATCAGCAGAGCAGAAATGAGTTGCTTCTCATCCACTGCCCCTCTTCTTTCTTTAGACTTTAACTTTTTTTTAAACTTGAAGAACATGTCTTTCTTCTTAATCCACTTAATTAAAGAAAATTGAAAAGTGCCAAAGAGGGTAATTGAATTTAGGGCAGTGTATTGCTATGTGCTGTCATAATTGCCTTCTTTTAAATGATCTCTGCTGTAATCCTGCTGTCACTGCCTGGGTGGATGAGTGGATTAAAAGTGCTGAATTTCCTCTACTGCAGCAAACCCTCATCTTTAACCACCTACTGTACCCCCAATTAAGATTTCTCTCCCCGCCTCCCCATCATCAAAGAGATGCTATCTCATTCTCCGCATGCAGATAGTAGATAATTTTGTTCCTTATTAGTACAAGTCGAACATGTGAGAGAACACAAAACACACGCAGAGCTCTATTTTTAGCAGAAACTGATGGACGCATATCTTAAGAACATTTGCAAGATTAACTTCCTTTAATTCATGTAATTCAATTTCCTGCCACCCCATCGACATGACTGCTGCACAGACCATAAATCAGTAGGCATCTGGTACTCGCAGGCTGCTTTCTTCTCAGCAGCTTTCCTCACTCTGTGAGTGAGCTACATGAGCACTAAAATAACAATCCACAGCTGAAGACTTTATGAAGTTTGTTTGTTCCAAAATGAGATTTCCACCCACTTGAGATTGAAGAACTCCTGACAAAACGATAGTCAACATGAAAATGCCTCCTCTTCTGGAATATCGAGATGATACTGGCACTAGCGGAGTGTTTTAACAGGACAACAGTAGAACAGTGGAGTGTAGTTGCTCTCACAGATTGAAATTGTTTTTTTTTAAAAATGAGGATGGTTTTGTTTGTCTCCAGTAATCAAATTACTTAGAAGAAATCACACAGCAGCATGCGCAGATAAAACAACAATAAATGTGTTTTCTAGTGAGATGTTAATAGTTCTCCTTCCTGTATTCTATCCGAAATTTACACATATACAATTTTGGTGTTGTTTCGTTTCAAGCCTTTGTTTCAGAAATAGTAAGCAAACCCTAATATAGAAGTGATGCTTTTGGATGCAGGGTGCTGTGGAGTTATGCCATCCTTTTCTGATCTGCCTCTAGTTGGCATCAGGGACGGCACCAGTCGACCCACGAGTGTTCTACCTGTCAAAACAGATTTAGAGGCTGCTAAAATAAGTCTCATATTATAAACAGTTGCATGGCCTTGGCTCTCCTTCTTTTCCCATCCTACCCTCTCAGCCACCCTTCCAAGTTTCACTTTCTTCTCCCCTTCACTTTCTTCCAGGGTTTTGGCCAGAGTGCTTCCATTCACAGTGAGATATGTCACGGTAGACGTAAATTAGTTTTAGCCCAATGAGGAGATGCTGCAGTATTTTGTTGTTGCAGATCAAATGAGTGAAGGTCATTTATATTTACCACACGGCCGCCTTTTTGGTGGGGATGTTGTTTATTTCCAGAGTGCAGAATCAAAACCTTACTATTAAAATCCCATATCAATCAACTTCTTAAGTTGTTGATGCAAGAATCTAACATTGATCTTGTGCAGTGAGGTTGATGCCAAGATCAATTTGTTTGAGAACTGCTACACTATTGTGCCAATTCATAATGTCTTTAAATATGTTCAGAGGATTTCTTTCAGTACGTGTATAGAACTGCAATGCTATACATGTCAAATCAATATTGCATTTTCATGCATGCTCAGTCATAAATTTGTTTTCAATCAATACTGCTATCAAGACTTTCAAAAAGCCAAAGTAATCAGTCAAATGTAATTCACCCTTTCTCTCTTCTTCCTGAGTGTGTTTTCCCGTTTAACTGATAGAAATTATTTGACAGGAGTAAAAGTAGGTCCAAGATTTCAGTGGATGACGATGATTAGTCTGACATATTCCTCCCACGGATACGCTTATCTAACTTTATATCATCAGTTTATGATGTTTAACACATTTCAAAAGTTTCCAACCCCCTTTTCCCCCTCAAACCTGTCTCCTCTGCTTCATCCGTTTGAGAGCAGGTATAAAATTGTTGCCTTCAGCTGTATTTCTCTCTCATAGCTCAGTGTCAGTTGAGAAAAAGTGACAGCCACATGTCTCTTCCACTGCGTGCGCGATGTCTCTCATTGATGCATTATTAAAGCTACTGTCAATGAAGAAATAAATATCTGTCCCTTAATGAGAGAATTCTCCCTGTGTGACTGTCGAGCATCGGCACTAAAAGACACAAGCCCTTGATCTCGTTCTGAAGGAGTGACACAAGCCTGAACTGTACTATTTTTATTTCAGATGGCTGCTTATAAACAGCAGCTGCAATGGTAATGTCTCAATGAGATTTCACTCCGTTAACAGGTTCTACTATATATAATTATAAGCCGAACTTAGAATGGTCTGTCTTTTAACTGTAGGAAAAGAAAATGGCAAAAAATGGATGAAGCTGTGCTGTGACTCTTTGGCATGCATTTTAAACTGCAACTGTAGCCGCAAACATACCCAAGATTTACAATTCCTGTCAGCTCTCGTTCTTTTGTATGGGCCGACTCCCAGCTGGCCGTTATGTTTCCTGAGGAAATTAATGATGACAGGAGTGAACAGAGACCCACCACATGTTCAATTATACATCCTCCACTCACTAACTATCACCTTCACTTCCTCGCGCTCCAAGAAATTATTCATTTTCTTCTGTGTATGCAGAGAGCTTCATAAAGTTCTGGAGCGCTCCTTTCATTCATCGTACTTCATACTAAATTGTATTTAAGTTTGATAACCTTGAAGCCGAAAGAAGGGTGTGCACATTCTGCATGATATGATAGATGACGAGGAAAATTAACAACATTTCATGTAAATCAGCAACACATTTGAAGTGATAATCATATACTGAGCAGCCTCTGAAGCATTTACAGTAAATTGCTGATGGTATTAGCTGAAGAGTAAAATTGGATACTGTACCTTTAAAGGGGTTTTACAGTTCAAAGGACTTTAGGAGATTTGGCCCCATCAAGAGATTTGTCACACATTGAGGACCTGTGGAAACCACGCTTTAATCCCAAGAGCCTGTAAGTATAGCACAGAAAATACTGGAGAGGAAGAGAGAGTGAGAGATGTGCTGTGACACACACACACACACACAAATGCACGCATACACACACACGCACACACACACACACACACACTAAGACTCTCCTACACACTCGTACATGCAGAAATACACATTGCAGGAGAGCTGACTGTGGCAGTAAACTAGCACAGTTATCTACCCCTCCACAGCATTCCCACATGGCCTTTATGCTGCCAGAGGGAGAGCGGATGCTTAGCAACATCTCATCTACATGGTTTGCCAAATCAACAGGGTCAAGATCCCTTTAGGCTCGGAGAACTCGACTGTGCTGTGGACCGCCAAGGAGTGACCTCAGAGACACACAGACTAGCGTGTTGCTAGATAAAGGCCGACTCTCTTCATCGCAAATATCCCCTCTGAAGATGCTTAGGGCTCAGTCTTTACCTTTAGGATTTTTAAAAAAATTTTTAAAACATGGAAATGTTGCCAATGTGAAGTGATCAGTGCATTTGCTCATCTGTTGCACTGTTTCTGTGCTTTTGCTGCTTGTATCAGGAAAAGAACAGACTTAAATTCAATACATAGTCTACATATACTTATATATAAAAACAGAAATGTATTAAAAATAAATACATTTTAATGAAGTAACACCGAAAACTCAATAAGAAACAAATTGACTGGCTAATTTTTTCCTGCCTCTCCCACACAATTGCTTTGAGGTTATTTCTTAACTGGGTTCAAACATAACTTGTGGCAGAGAGCAGTCACAGCAGCACAAACTAGATTGCTTAAATCTTTAAATGAAGGCACAATGGGAGACTGCAGAGGGGAGTTTAAAAGTATATTATTCATTTGTATAGTCTTATGCAACTGTGTGTGCAAATTTGTGCTAAGTTGGGACTTGCTAGCAGTTATGCCTTGGATGTTTTCTCGCCTTTTGGCAGGAGTTTGGCTCTTTAAAATACATTATACACTGAAGTGTGTATTCGACTGTTTGATATTATAGTTCACTTATCAGTCAATCATGTGGCAGAAACTTAATGCATTTAAGCATATAGACATGGAGGATCTGCAGAAGTCCAAACCAGGCATCAGAATTAAGAATAAAGGTGATTTAACTGACTTTAAATGTGGCAGGATTGTTGCTACTAAACAAGCTGGTTTGAGTATTTTAGAAGCTGCTGATCTACTGGGATTTTCATGCACATCCATTTAGGATGTACAGAGAATTGTCCAAAAAAGAAAGAAAAGAAAACTCCCATGAGCAGCAGTTGTCTGGCAAAAATGGCAGAGGCTAGAGAACAATGGTCAGGCTGGTTCCAGCTGATAAAAGGCAACAGTACATCAAATAATTACTCATTACAACTGAAGTATGCAGAAGATCATCTCTGAGTGAACAGCATCTCCAACCTTGAAGCAGAGGGGTTACAGCAGCAGAAGACCAGGAAATTGAATGATCAAAGATTGGAAAAGCATTTCCTGGTCTGATGAGTCTCAATTTCTGCTGCAACATTCAGATAGTGGGGTCAGAATTTGGCGTAAACAACATGAAATCCTGGATCCATCCTGCCTTGCATCAACTTTTCAGGCTGCTGCTGCTGGTGTAATGGTGTGGGGGATATTTTTTTTCGGTTCACAATGGGCCCCTTAGTGCCACCTAAGCACCAGTTAAACACCACAACCAATCTGAGTATTCTTGCTGACCATGTCCATCCCTTTATGGCCACAATGTACCCATCTCCTAATGCCCACTTTCAGGAAGTCAATGCACCATGTCACAAAGCTCATATCATCTCATACGGGTTTCTTGAACGTGTAATTTAGTTCAGTGTACTCCAGTGGCCTGCACAGTTATCAGATCTCAATCCAATGGATCCCCTTTGGGATGTGGTGGAACGGGAGGTTTGCATCATAAAGCTGCTGCCCAGACAATTTTGCAGCAACTGCATGATGCTGCCATGTCAGTATGAACCACAATCTCTTTCTGGCACCTGATTGGATCTATGCCACACAGAATTAAGGCAGTTCTGAGGGCAAAAGAGGGTCCAACCCGGTATGAGCAAGGCATGTCTAAAGCTTCCCGTGAGTATATACGACTTGACTGCATGGCTGCCCTCTACACCTCATCACAGCTCATCTGCGTCTGATGCAATCCACATAGAAAGATGAGTCAGTATGCACTTACACACACTCTGACTCAATAGAGTTTTTGTTTTTTTTTTAAACAAATGAACAGAGATTCTTCCTTCACTGTGGAGCTGTCAGATCCTCCACCCCCTCCCATCCTTTCACTACACCCACAACTTGATCCTGGCCAACTGCTTTCTGAGTCCCACATGGTGCAAATTGAAACAAACGCCAGCTACTGTAAGAAACACAAAACCTCCTGGTTTTAACAAAGCATGCAAGTTTGATTATCTCTGTGAGTGAAAATTTCTTTGTATTGAGAAGAGAAATGAAACAGGAAACGGCATTACTGTTACTGGAATAAAGGCTGATTTTGTGAATTCTGCTTTATTTCTAGAACCAACAATTATCCTTCTGTTCTAAGAATGAGCTGCAGAAGGGAACATATAAATCTGTCAGATACAATATCCCTTACATCAGAAGAACAGCTTATTTCACTGTCTGTCTCAAGGTTTCACTTATCTCACACATTCACATTTCTGTCTGTATATTCAGGTATGGACAGTTTCTGTCAGCTTTGAAACCCACAGCTGGAAAGGTTCAACCTGACTGCAACACATGCTGATTGTCATGACATGATTTAAAGAGAACATAATGATTTTGCTTGTTTCTTTCACTGTGAGTGCAGTAAAGGGATTGCAAAAGGTAATTTTCTTTTGCTTTATCAGTTGTGCCGGTGATAGTGAGTGGTGACCTGCAAGAACTTCTCTGACGAAGTGAATCTTTAGACAGGTGACAGGATTAGAAGGGTAGAAAACTGATGGCTGGGTGAATTACCAGTAGCCTGAAGTTACCAGTAGCAACACCATCCTCCTTAAGAAATGAAGGAACATATGCATCTGTTATAATAAGTGGATTGCTTGCAGGTAAAGAAGGACAAGCTCTTCAAATAACTCTGATGCAATCCTGTAATTTGTTTTATGGATTCGCTCTTGTGCACATCATATGTCTCAGTCACAGTATATGAGACAAGAGACTTTGTCCAGTGAGTCCAAAAAGTGGTCATTAAGGTCTCTAATAAAGAATAAATACACTAGCTTTCAAAAGTTCGGGGTCACTTAGAAATGTCCTTATTTTTGAAAGAAAAGCAGCTTTTTTCAATTAATATAACATTAAATTAATCAGAAATCCAGTCTAGACATTGTTAATGTGGTAAATGACTATTCTAGCTGGAAACGGCTGATTTTTAATGGAATATCTACCTAAGGGTGCAGAGGAACATTTCCAGCAACCATCACTCCTGTGTTCTAATGCTACATTGAGTTAGCTAATCATGTTGAAAGGCTAATTGGTGATTAGAAAACCCTTGTGCCATTACGTTAGCACATGAATGAGTTTTCATGGAAAACATGAAATTTTCTGGGTGACCCCAAACCTTTGAACGGTAGTGTATGTCTAGACGACAACAGAACATACAAATGTGAAAAATAAAAAAAGAGGATCAATCACGAACCTGAGGATACCTATGTTCAAATCAAGTCAGCAGGCATGCTTATGAATATATAGCAATCTCATCCATGCTGGCATGGACACCACAAGGTCTCTGAGAATGTCCTGTGATATCAGGCACCAAGACATTGGCAGCAGATCCTTTAAATCCTGGAAGTTGTGAGGTGGGGCCTCCACAGATCTGACTGTTTTTGCAGGCAGCTCCCATAGATGCTGAATTGGATTAAAACTGGGCACATTTCAATGCCAGGTTAACACCTTGAGCTCTTTGTCATGTATGAACATTTTCTGCTGTGTGACAAAGTGCATTATTCTAGTGAAAGAGGCCACTGCCATCAGGGAATACCATTGCCAGGAAGGGTGCATGTGGTCTACAACAATGTTAATGTAGGTGGTACATGTCAAAATAACATCCACACGAATACAAGGAATGAAAGCTTCCCAGCTGAACATCGCACAGAGCATGGCACTGCCTCCAATGACTTGAATTCTTCATGGTGCATTTTGCTGCCATCTCTTAGCCAGGTAGAAGATGCACACATTCCATTTACATGGCCCAGTTCTGTCCACTCTTAGTGTTTTCAGCAGTGGAAAGGGGTCAGCATGGACACTGTGACTGTTCTGCAGCTATATGCAGCTTCATACACCGCTAGCTGTGATGCACTGTCTGTTCTGATGCTTTTCTATCACAGCCAGCATCAGGGTTTTCAGCTATTTGTACTACAATAGCCTTTCTATTGCACTGAACCACACAAACCTGCCTTCACTCCCCACGTACATTGATGTGCCATTGGGCACCCATAACCTTTTTCCAGTTCACTAGTTGTCATTTCTTGGAAAGCTTTTAGTAGATACTAATCGTGACATACCAGGAACAGCTTCAAGATGTGCTGTTTTGCAGATGTTCTGACCTTGTTGTGTTGCCATTACAATTTGTCTTAAGTTGCTCAGATTCTTTCACTTCAACACATCGACTTTAACAATGAACTATTTGCTTGCTGCCAAATATATCCCACCTTTTGGCAGGTAGCATTGATACCATAGATACCATAGATAATGTTATTAACATCACCTGTCAACAATTTTAATGTTGTGGCTGATAAACATCATCACAAAATGCAATTATTCTTTCAGTATATGTTCAAAATTACACCTACACAATAGAGGATTTCAAACTGCAAATGATAGAATCTAAAGAAACATAGGCCTACAAGAAAATTCACAAATGCCTTCTTGTTGAAGCTTCCCAGCAGGTATGTTATCAGCTGGATCTACAACACTAACAAACAAAACCAACATAGAAATGATCTGATCCTAATTGAACAGCATCATCTAGCATCGCACGTAAACAAATCCATGAATTAGACGGAGCTGGCTGCATCCAAAAAAGCTTTGGAGTCACATTTCCCTGCTGTGTTTTAGACTTGGCTGCAAGGATACACCTTCTTCCTTGATGCCTTCACCATCACACAGTATAGAACACACACACACAGACACCTGCAGAGTCAGTGTTAGTGAGTGGGATGACAGCTCTGCTGCTGTGTTGCTGGCCAAAAGACAAGCTGAGATGTTCCACTTCGCAGCTCTCTGTGGTGTCTTGCAGGCTTCTACTTATCCTGGCTCCAGGAGTTGCTTGTCTGTCCCTCACCAGCCACCAGCCTGCTCTGCTCTGGCTGCCAGAGCCCTTAATGCTTAGTGGGCTTCCTGTTAAATAGCCTCTTCTCCAGGGAGAGCAGTGGGCCTGGTTTTGCAGGGAAAGCTGCTTTGGCTTGTGCATAGCGGATGAGGAGGGGTCTGATGGACAGAGCAGCAAAGTAACACAAAGCAACAAGGAGCTCATTTTTGACCTGCTGAAATAGATAGAAATATCAAGGCATGGTAACTTTGTATATTGAACTGTTAACACCAATAAGAAACATGGTCCCATTTGTCTTGAGTGTTTTGAGCCACGTCTGATCAATTTCTATGAGACATTTTTTATAGATCATAATATTGATGCCATCATTTCAGACGTGATCATTTTGATGCACAGCTAAAACTACTTCTCCAGTCTTTCAGTCGACTCCTGTAACGGATCTGTTTGCTGGAATGAGCTAAAAATATCTTGTTTTGATACCAAATCTGGGGCACTGGGACTTGTTGCTGATTCCCACAAGGACTTCATGGAGTGTATGTTTGAAGATCAATACTGTAGACACAAGACCTTCCTTAATGACTATGAGTTCATTGGCATCCTCCTAAAACAAGCTGAAAACCTCACCGAGCAGCCTTTGAAAACACATCTGAGACGGGTGAGTCATTCCTTGGTAGCTGTAGGTGTTGGAGTGTACATGCTTGGTACGACAGAAGGAGATCAGTCAGGTCAACCAGACTGCTTAGTTGATCTCACAAGGACTGAGCAGGCTATTTCTGTTTGGAGAAAAATGGACATGAATTGATTCCTTTAGAAAAAAAAAATCTGAAGAACAGAAGATTCCTCGATGCAAAAGCTTTATAAAGCAAGCGGTTACTTATAGCATATACTATGCAGTATAAAAGCTGTCCAACAGTGATATCCATGCGTATTTATTCATGTGCTGCTCAGGGAAATTTTCCTGAGATCAGTGCTCATTTTTTTTTACAGAAATTCTGCAAACATTCACATCTGCAAGCTGCCCTGCTCAACTGCAGAGTAAGCTGCTGGTGCAGAGGAGAGCTGAGGGCTTTCCTCAAGGACATCTCTGTTTCTCCCACCTGGATTTTTCCTGCCAGTTCACCTTCCAGTGAGAAACCTGCTTCCTTGAAGTTTAAGCTACCAGCTGTATTTTTCCATATTTACCATTTTTTTCTTGTTTGTGTTTTGCTTATCTCATCCAAAATCTGGATGTAAAAACAAGATAAGGGCCTGTTTATCTACATGTACACTGACCTTGTGTTCTGATGAGGAGGTGAACTGGTATTTAATATTTTAGATAGGATGAATAATACAAACAAACTGTGCAATATCAGTGGGGAACCGGGTGAATTTTTATACAAAGGGATTTTTAATATGTTCTGGCTTACGGTAAGTGCTACAGTATGTGGTTGGTTGGATTTTAACCTTAAAGTCTTTCAGTCAAATGAGTACAAAGGGGATGAAAGCATAGACAAACATGAAATTAACCACATACTGGTATAATTAATGACTGCTATGCACAATGCCATGGTCCTCATTAAGCTGCTTCTCTCTGGTGCTTTCTTTAGATGAACAAACCCTCCCACTGCCCTCCTCTCAAAGCTCTTAAGTAAACCATGCATGCATGAAAACACACACACACACGCACGCGCACGCACGCACACACACACACACACACACACACACACACACACACACACACCACTGTTTCCATCATCTCAGGGGAGATTACGCTGACTTACGTGCCCAGAAACTTCACCAAACCCTAGCCGTAACCACTACTTAGCCACCCTAAGCTTTACCCAAAACTTAAATCAAGTATTTATGCTAAATTGCAGTTATTTGACCTATGGGAACTTGGTTTTTGTCCTTGATGAGAAGTATTTTTATGCACTCAACATGATTAATACAGGTACACAGACAAACACACACACACACACACACTTCCAGCTTGCTCTCAGACCATCTCCTCACACAATGACTCACTATGCTTGACAGCTCCCCACCAGCAGCACTGATGAGTTCAAAATAAACAGGTGCAATGCCCTCAGTAGTGTCTTTTCCATGACACCTCTCATAACTTTCCACAAATATCTTATCAGTCCGAGTCTTAGAACATTCAAAACTAACATGCAGAGCAGTTTCCCAGCGAAACTTTTGCAAATTATAAATAGCTGACTAAGTTTGAATGAAAAAGAGTAATAAATGCCCATGTTTTAGGGATAGTCAAGGCTTAGATATAAACTCATTTTGGTAAATATTCATCCTCTCAGAGTCGACTGAATTTATGCATTGAATGTTTGCCTGCTGTACTTGCAGATTTCCCATCTAAGGCCTGGCATCCTTCAGTGTGGCTGTAATGAGAGATGGAAGTGGGAGTAGTATGCTGTTTATTTCAACCATCTGTGACTGGCCTGAAAATTCCCCTTAATAGTTTTTCTCTACTCTGCACGGGAAAGAAAATGAGTGTTCTGCGAGCAGATCTGTGTCAGGAACGTGAAGTGCTCGTGGTTTTACTTGGAGAGTGAGGAGTCGATTTCTTTTTCAAGTGAGAAATTAAAAATCTCTCTGATATCGGGTTGATAGCTCTGTTGGAAAAAATGATAAATTATGAATGTTGCAGTTGTGGACGTGGAGTAAATATCTGAGCGCATATATATATATATATATATATATATATATACTGAATTTATATATTATTGACTAATATAAAACTGAAAGAAGTTTTAAAACACATAAAACAACACTGTACCTGGAAATCTATAGAACTATATTTGTCACAGCCTGCTTGATGTAAAAACAGTCATGCTGAATTAAGATGTGTTTCAGTCAGTGTTGATATATTTTGACATGTAGGCACAGAGATGAAACCACAGAGCAATGTATCATTTACTTTGGGGATGCTTCTGTTTTGCAAGCTTCTATGCCATTGGGGACAAAGAAAGCTGCAGCTGAAATCAACTGTGTCCACTTGAACGGGTTTAACTCTTTACAGGTGGTCAATCATCTGCTCTTTAAATAGCAGTGCAGCAGGGAGCCCTGTAGAGGCCACATGTATTTATGATGAAGCTACTCATGTGGCCTACTTCTGGGTGACTGATCAGTTCCCTGCTGGGTAAACCTCCCATCTCCCTGTCTCTATCTCTTTCTCTGATTTTGATTCAATTTCTTTCCTGTTGTCTTGACATTGTCTGATTAGATTTTTTTGTTATTTTTGAAGATGTTTACTTTGTAAATTGTACTAATGTTTTATTTCAAAAACTATAACAGAAGTAATCAGTATTATTACACTGGCTGACCATACATTCACCCTTTATATTACTAGTTTTATAATATTTATGTTATGGATTAATTTTCAAAATGCATCATATTGCATTCAAAAAACTGCACTACTGTGTTGTATAAGACTTTATGCAAAATCTGAGTGAAACTAGAGTAGAGTAAACAAGGATGGAGAAAAATCCCCCAATGTCCAGTAAATGTTTTGCGTCTTAAAGTGACTTTTCACTTTAAGTCATGTCTCTATTGCAATTAATCGCTTCTACAGTTCTTTTAAAAATGCAGTTAAAATCCTCTTCAGTATTTTTAAATGGAAAAGCAGTGGCATCATTTCCTCAGAGAAACACATACAGCACACATACAGTGCAGGGATGCCCCTGAAAATGCAGTTTTTTGCTCAAGGCAAGGTTGGTTAAAAGTGCACATGAAAGCCAAAGACAAATAAAAGCAGCCAGAAAGCAGCGGGCTGAAATAAGAACACTGTTAATATGAGCTGAATATTCTGAAATCCAGCAGATTTAGTGTGTTTTCATATTTTTTTCCTCCTCTCCCTACAGTATTTGCATGTATGCAAGTCCTGATTTGGCCTCCACAGCTGGGGCGTGTGCAGCTGGTGTGTGTTTGTGAGGCTACGCATTAATCTACATTACATTTCTTTCCACCACAAAGTGAATTCTGTAGAAATGCAATGGAAAGTATTGGTCATTTATGCCTCGTGACTTCAATTATTAGTTTATTGATTGTATTTTTTTTTATGTTAGTGTAAATGCAGGCTGCATCTTAGTCGGATTACATTGGGGAAAAAAGTGAAAATCATGTGTTTTATGGTATCAGCACAGTTTGCAATTGCAACTGCAGAAAGTGTGCACACAGACATGGAAAACAAATGCACCCATTTGCATTGATTATAAACAAGAGAGCAGTTGCAATTTTTATCACTTTTCTGTGTGGGGATCTGTCAATGGTGCTGAAATCTTGGGTGGAACAAACAGAGGGAGGCGCTGTTGCTCATTTTTACCAAGCAAAGACTTAAATCTCACACATTGTTACAACTCAGAGGCTGTTTCAGGCATTTTATCTGGGTCGGGAATATAGCATTGTTTTGTCTTTTGATTCCAAAATAAACTACAAAAATGTTGCACTGTGATGCAAATTTGGAAATAATACATCACGGAAACATAAACACGCTTTGTGTTGATGCATTCACAGTAAATGCAATGCAAATTCAAGCAGTGGATCAAACTTCAGCATTTTAGTTATTAGAATAGTAGCATAGAGAGGGAGCCTGTGGGCGGCTCTAAAATCCTAGAAGTTCATTTTCAAATGGCACCGCGGAGCTCTTTAACACCAAGTTTCCACATTTGCATGCAGTTTGGGGAATTCCATACATTATATACGTTGGTATACTAAAGTGTGATGCGTGTTAATAGAGGAGCAAAAGATTTTTGCTCGGTGCAAAGACGATCTTTGCTTATTTTCTTGCATTTTTACGCACAAGCCTGTCCGTGCGCACGTGTGTGGGAGAGAACGAGGGAGCCAGGAAGACACCACCCAACTCTGTAGGGGAGGGGAGGCGGTGCGAGAGTGTGCAGGGGAGGGTGAGGAGAGGAGGAGAGGAGGAAAGGGGGAGGTTGAGATGCTCGTTTCAACACCGCGGACAGCTCCCGATAAAAGCAGCCAGCAGCACGGGTCGGTCCTCTCTGCTGCTTTGGAGACGAAAAAAAGAGGGGAAGAAACTGAAAAAAGAAACCTAAACTGAGATTTTAGCACCTCCGGAGGACAGCAAATATTTCCCAAGGAGGGAGGTTAGTTTGGAATCAGCCCGGACCAGGCGACATGTCTGTGGTGACAAGCTCCAGACAAAAATCATTCGAGGACTGTGTGCAATCTCTGCGAAGTTTATCACCCCTGAAAGACATTTCTTCGCCTCTTTCAGTGCGTCTCCACAGCTTCTGAAGATCTTTTAGGGAAGTTAAAGAGAAAACAAATATCGTGTTGGACTAAAAAAAAAAGTTTTTCTTTTTTTTCCGAATTTGTGTGGAGAAGGATTTATGTTTGTTGGATTATTGAGGCACAAAAAAAGCAGGCTTCTGTTTTCACTCAGGCTTGTTTCTGCGTCCACCACTTCCCCGCGTAATGCTCTTTTTTCCCGAGAGCGATGGGAGTCCTGCAGTCACTAATGTGAGCCTTTGATGCGCCCGGATACGTCTTCTCTTCCCTCTACACTGATATTTTTTCTTTCCAAGTTACCCATCTCTGGCTTTTTTTTCCCTTTTAGCTTCACATCTACAGAGGAACACACCGGACTGCCATCCCACCCTCCTCATTTTCCACATCTGCTACAGACTGGTAGGTGGCCATGGATGAATGAAAAATGATTATTCAGATTGCCGTGAGATGAAGTTGGAGGCCCTGTGTCAGAACAATACAGGACACAGCTCGGGCAACTTTTGATTCTTTTTTTTTTTTTTTGGTAAGACTTCGATCGAGGTGTGTTTGTAGCTGTTCATGACGGAAACGATGGCGCTGAGTGGAAACTGTAGGACTAACCCCAAAGAGCAGGCTTCAGTTCAGAACAGTTTCCCAGATGTTGTTGAATTAAACGTAGGGGGGCAGGTGTATTACACGCGTCACTCAACTTTGGTGAGTACCCCGAATTCTCTACTTGGCAAGCTGTTCGCCAGAAAAGACGCATCCAATGACTTGGCCAGAGACCCCAAAGGTCGTTATTTCATCGACAGAGATGGCTTTTTATTCCGGTATGTGTTGGACTACCTGCGTGACAAGCAAGTTGTCCTTCCGGATCACTTCCCGGAGAAAGGAAGGCTCAGGAAAGAGGCGGAGTACTTCCAGCTGCCCGACTTAGTGAAGCTCCTGACCCCCGAGGACATCAAGCACAGCCCGGATGATTACTTCCACAGCGATTACGAAGACGGCTCCCAGGGCAGCGACCACCGGCAGTGCCCGCCACCCTCTTTGGTCCCCGCGGATAGAAAGAGCGGCTTCATCACGGTGGGGTACCGGGGGTCGTGCACCATGGGCCGAGAGAGCCAGAGCGACGCCAAGTTCAGGAGGGTACCTCGGATACTAATATGCGGCAGGGTGGCTCTTGCCAAAGAAGTGTTCCAGGAGACTCTGAATGAGAGCCGGGACCCGGACAGGACCCCGGACCGGTACACCTCCCGGTTTTACCTGAAGTTCAAGCACCTGGAGAGGGCGTTTGACATGCTGTCGGAGTGTGGTTTCCAAATGGTGGCCTGCAACTCATCAGTGACTGCCTCGTTTGTCAACCAGCACACGGAGGACAAGATCTGGTCCAGCTACACAGAATACGTTTTCTACCGTAAGTCACACATATTTATTTATTTAATTTTTTTTGTTGTTGTTTGTTTTGCGGGTGGTGGTCCTAGAAGGTCAAAATTCATGCGCAATTCCGCACACAAGGCTTTGCATGTGCTCATGTTGTTTTGTGACCTGCAGGTAGCCTGACCTGCATCTCCTTGGTTAAAATGCAAGCACAGCAAAGAATTAAACTTACAAGCTCAGTTGGAGTCTGAAGTTTTGACAACTGTGTGGAACAAAACCAATTAGAGCTCACCTCTCATAACTGGGGTTAAGCACAGGTGTTGTTATCTCTCGCTGGAAGCACAGAACTGATAGGCTAGTTCACGTTTTCATCTCAGTTTATTGAACCCTATTACAGCATGTTGCAGCATTCAGTGCTCTCTTGCAAGCTAGTTTACACTTCATAAGATTTAACCAGATTTCAATAACTTCATTCCCATCTGAGTCATCGTCTGACCAATGATTTGCAGTGCTTTCTATTTGCTACTCCACCTCTCTTTTCCCCTTTAACCGGCCCATCCTTTCAGCTTCTTGCGTTTCCTTCTGGCTTTGCTGTTGCACTTCTTCTCCATCGTTGCTGCTCACTAAGCTGCTCTGAGTCTGGTGGCGGTAATGAAGAAGATATCATCCTGACATTTTATACCGGCTCTCGTAAGATTTTATGATGCAACAAAATGATCCATATTCTTTGATCTGACAGTGTATAATTCATCAGAAACTCCAGAGTGAGACTGGGAATGTGCTTAAGTTCTTAGTACCTGAAAAACCCACTTGTATGATGACGCTTTTCCTACATAACCCCTCAGTTTATAGAAGTGGCCATTTTTGCAGAATCTGTGACAGATTCTGAAAAGAAACTACAGATTTGACTGTTGTAACCTGCAATAATGGTGTGTGGTCACTTACTGTAGGAAAATTAAGTGCCAGACATGTTATTCTGCTTTATGAATCACAAAATTGTGTCCTGTGTGAGATAATATCCCTAAGGCTTTTAAATATAGGGTTTTTTTTTAATGCTTGTTTCTCTTTGAATGTGTCCTTTCCTTACATAACCCTCCAGATGTATTTCTGCAGCAAGTATGTCACGGTCTTCTGAATATTTTTTAAAAACCAAGAGACTCTGCTATGCTGGTAAATGAGCTACCACAGCTACTTCAGTGAAATCATTTGAACATATGAGGAAATATGTGTTAGTGGTTTTCTATGTCAAAATCCCAAAAGATTTAGTCAAGTTCTGTTACGTAAGTGAGCTACAACAATTCACAATATGCTGAGTAATACAGAAAATAAAACTGGAGAAGCTGCCAAAAGTATTGAGATCATTGGGCCAAAGCAGCTATCATGATACTAACAGCACAGAGTATGTTTGAATGCTAGTAAAAAAAACAAACAAACAAAAAAAAAACGAAAACAAAAAAAGAGCTGTGACCCTGACTTGTGTCTCTGATACCTCATAGTGTTACAATAAATGTGTGCTTTGTTGATTTTAGAATACATTTGTACTAATGTGGGCTTATAATATCCCTTTTGGTCCCATATTCTCTTATCAAACTTAAAAACAGAGCAATCATACAAAACATTATATTACTGCTATTCCATCCTCATTTCCAAGAAATTTGTAATTGTATAGCAGATCATTTTGGTACTTTTGGCTACTTTAATGGAGCAAGGGATACTGCTTTATATTCATAGGAGAATATTGTCACTTCAAGAAGGAGGACATGTTACCCAGTTCATACTACTGGCTTTGCTGTCTCATTTCAATGCCCAGTCCTCCAGATGTTTGGCAAAGTGAGAGCAGATATGAAGCCGATATGCAAACATCCTTAAAAGTTAGATGAAAATAAATCTCAGGTTTCCTTTTGTGACATTTTGGAATAATCTTTAATGCACACACATCCCTAAAATATATTTTATCTTGCTCCAAGAATTCTTTGTAATGACTGGGATGTGGTCCAGGACCCCTGGTTGGAAACCACTGAGTCGTGCGTTCGCCACCAGCTTAGGGAAAACCACTGCCAGCTTCATAAATCACAGAAGTCGCATGATCACATGGTCTCAGAGCAAACGAGAATAAAAAAACAAAAAAAAAGAACACCATGAGAACGATTTGCTGGCCTGGGTCCAGGCTAAATGAGCTCCGCATTAATGGCCTGCATGAAGCACAATGACTGGATGGCTCTTGGCTCTCGTAACCCCCAGAAGTAGCGCTAACAAGCCAGATCAAGTGGTGGTGAGGACTGCTGACACACACACACACACACACACACACACACACACACACACACACACACACACACACACACACACACACACACACACACACACACACACACACCTTGCTTATGCAATATCTGGCTGTGGACTACTTCTGTCTCTTCTTGCTTACTGACAAACAACAACTGCTTCCCGGCTTTGTTGACAAATGTTGGGCATGTTCGAGGCGGCACACTCCAAAGCGAGGGCACAAACGGTGGCAAGATGTGCCGGGCCTGCAGAGCCTTTAAGAACACACACTCACACGGAGGCAAGAGCGTGCACACAAATGCGGGGTAATCAGGCATAATCACAGAGGCGCACATGGACACACACCGAGACACATTGCACACAGGTAGGGATGGTGAGCATGCAAGCACACCGAGAATCATGCAGGGGGTTTGTTTAACGCTGCAGTCACCCAGTGGACTAAATGCAGCCACTGACAGTCTCTTGTTTATCTGCCTGTCACATTTTTTAGGTTTTTTGGGAGCACGCTCATCCTCCCCTCCCCATCCCCTGCTCTTCCTCGTCTTCTCGCTCTCTTTCTCTCTTCTCCTTTCATGTCTTCTCATTTTGTTCTAGTCAATCAAACCTGGCTTTTTCCTCTCGTCTCTTGGTTCCCGCCTTCCATCTCCCCGGCTTCATTTTTGCTCGGTGCGCCGCAGGGGCAAGGAGCATTGTGGCGGCACCAGTTGCCTTTCCATGCCTCGCTGCACCGTCACGCCTCCTGTCTTGCTTCTTATTCATATCTCTGTCTGTCTGTCCGTCTCCATGATTGTTTTATTTACCTTCATCTTCAGCTGTCTCTCACCACATTCCGTGTGCCTCTTTCTGCTCATGAATCTCTGTGTTCTACCCTCTGTTGGTGGTACTGGAGGTTGGAAGGTGGCAAATGACTGTACGTCTCTCATTGTGTTTGGATTTTGTCAACTTCTTGACAAGATAACTAAAAGTATCCACATTCTTTTGTATCATCTTGGCCTGAGGCTGTTTTTTTATGTTTCAGACAAAAGTGGGCTTTTAACGTTTTGCTGTCAGTTGAGGAATTTTTTTTTTCCTGTTTCACAGCAATATCCCTGTGCACTAAGCAAGTTCCTCAGAGAAAAGATTATCGTAGCTTGGTGTGAACTCTTAACCTTGCTGACCGTCTTTGAATTGTAACTACCGTCCAGTTCTTCCCAATTTCACTGCCTGACCTTACTAATGCCCATGTGGCTGCGTGAGTGCAAATCCCTGCAGCCATATTGTTAAAAATCTTTGCAGAAAAGTGGAGGCACCACATTAATGCCATTTGTTTTTTGTAATAGGATGTACAAGAACTGCATACCAGTATATTGTCCAGTATCTTTGGCTGTGTAATGCATCTGACTGGCTCATTAACATTAGCACTAGTAGTTGAGAGTTATATGCTGTTGGCCCTCACACTGGTTGTTTTTCTATAGTACTGTAGTGGATAGTTAGGAGGCTAATATGACCGAGACCTAGTTGCTTGTTTTGGTCAACTGAGAATCTTTGGAGAATTCTGGCTCTGCAGAGAAAGAGAGGCCACTGTGTCAGAGCAAGCTAAATTTGGGAACTAATTGACCTGCTTAGATGATTCACTTTAACATTTAGCATGAACAAATCTGTCTGCACACCACAGCAAGCTCATTTTCAGGCAGGTATTATTATTTATTTAGCAACACTAATGTGTCAATGGGGCCTTCATAATGGAGATGTAAAAAAAAAAAAAAAAAAAAAAGCAAAATGCATGCAAATTGTTCCTTTCTAATATATTTGGATGAACAAAAATCGAACACATTTTTGAGAGAATTATTATTAGGGGTGATATTCGTCTGTGGAAAAAGCAAGCAACTTTCAGGAGCTAGTATTACCCCATTTAGCAACAATAACCTCTTATAAGTGTTTTGCATATTAAGTCTCACATCAGCTTGTTGAAATTTTTGACCACTATTCCATGACAAATTACTTCACTTGATGTAGAATTCAGAGCGGAATCAATAACTGCAAACTGCACCAGTCCCTGAGGCAGTGGAACTATCCCAAAGCATTATATTAACACCACTGCATTCACAGTTGGTATGTAGTTATTCTCCTGAAAAGTCTTCTTTGCAGCCTCTACCAAACTGTTACTATGGCCAAACTATTCTCTCTTTGATTTGATTTTCCAGAGCAGATCATCAAAAAAGGGTGGACTTTGCCAATACGTTTATTGGCAAACAAGTTTTGCTTTAATGTTCTTTGTAGATAGCTATGTTTTTCTCCTGACATGCTTCTCATACGAGTCAAATTTCTGGAATTGCTTTTAGACACCTGTAATTTGAAACCAAAAGTTTCAAGAGTTTCCTGCAGAATCAGTAATGAAAATTTGGAGTCTTGGAGAGTATTTGTTCTTATAGTGAACTGATTTATTTCAAATAATTTGAAAATCATTGTTAATTCTTGACACATGTATTCACATCCCCTTTTTTTCTTAAAGCAACACTAACATCAGACACCTCAGCAGCAAAGAGAACAGCAGACTCAAGATGTCAAAGGTTAAACAGGACAAGTTTTAGGAAGTGGCACATAATGTGTAACCCCTGATTGCAGTCTAAATGGATTTAAAGATATGACAAATGCAGGCCTGGAGTTACTCTTCCCATGTTCCTGATCTGCTGTATTTATTTTTTATGACTCTAACAGGCACTACAACAGCAGTTGTAAAGGTAACTCACTCACTGGTCCTAATTTGACTGACATAGGTTCACCAGCTTCCACTTACAAGCTCAATTTTTATTTCTGCCTGAGGCCTGAACCTGATTTATCTCTTTCAATCCTCTTTTTGCTTGCTATCTGATGGCCGGGATTCTCTACTCCTCTGACTGTACCTGTCAGTCTCCTCTCTAGTTGTGGCTATTCAAATTCTGGATGCCCTCTGAAGCCCTGGAAGGCAAAATGTATTTACCAATTTGTTGCATGGCTGGATTGATTGATAATTAATCATCTCTGCTGACAGTTGCTTTAGCGAATTCATTGTAGAGCCTGACAGAAGTGACCACAACAGAACCATCAAACAACATACAACATACAATACTGTGTGGTAAAAATGGGAAAGTTTGCTTTCAAAATAGGAAATTACTACTTTTTGACTTAGGATAGATTTCACCTAGGAAGGAAGAAAGGAAGGAAGGATATATATATATATATATGTATATGTATATATATATATACACACACATACATACATACAGCAGAACATGGAACATGCCAGGGTGAACCATGTGTCATTATAAATGGCCACTTTCATAGGACCATGTAAGCTTGTGTGTGACACACTGTGCCATTAGCGTGTTACACACAGCTGAGTAACTCCTTGTGCGGCAAATGTGTTTTGGCAGGTGGCAGCGGTTATGGTGTGTGCTTGTGTGTTTCTGTGTGTGGGTGTGGGTGCGCTTTAATGCATGAGCCATGTTGCAAAACCTGAGGCATTTGCACACCCGTTGAGCCAGTAGCTAAACACACCTGCACTCCATCGACCCCCCCCCCCAACGCACACACTTGCATACAGTACATCCAGTGACAGTCACGGACACCCGTCAGCATATGAAGCTACATCCTGCTCGTCCAGAGATCTTCTCCCAGATCAGTCAGTGACGACATTAGCAGCAGCGGCCCCATGCTGCAGGCCTGTAGGAAGTGATTAGCCGAGGAGCAGACAGGCCATGACAGCTCTGAGGAGAGTCTTGATAGGGACAGCTGCTACCCTGGCCACGGCTCCACGGGGGAGTCCACCACCACACACCTCAACTCTGCATTATTATGACTGAGACGGAACATAAGCGGAAAGGAAGCAGGTGGAAGACTCTGTTTGATGTATGAAAGAGGAGACAAATACTGCTATTCTTCTCTACTGGGGCTGCTGCTGATGCTCTGATGCTTCTGCTTTGTCAGCCACTACTGCCATCATAGAACTGTTACTGCTGCAGCTATTAGACACTGACCGTTCATCAGCCTGACCGATTATTGAATCCAATATTCAGTATTTTATAAATTTACGGTAGGGTTAATTCTTTTAACAGAAAAATTAATCTAAAAACAAGCTACTTTGGCTTTGCAGATAGATCTTTCTGTCTGTAGTCACTACTCTGTGGTATTGAAGAATGTCCCGCCCACAGCATCTGATTGGTCACATGTCATGAGGCTCTTTTTGGGCAGCTTTTTCCTCTTCTTCCGCTACCTGTGTGTCAATGTTTTAAAATTCATTCTACTACATGAAAAAAAACAACCTCCAGGCTAGAGACTTTCCACACTGAAAATTTAAATTTTTGCAAAGAATTTGGATTGCGCAATAGTCAGCCAATTTTTTTTTTCTGTGAGTTGTCGATTTTAATGATGGTCCTTGTCTCCCTATACATGCAAAACTTCCATCACAACAATTCCACCTGAAGCCACATCCTTGACTTTGCTCCACCCACAACATCTCTGACTGGTTTAAAGAAATACAAACTACAGCTAGACACTAGAGCTTTATTTATACCTGTAGTGGAATGATACTGAAGTGCAGCCAGACTATTATGCACGACACAATGGGCTGGCAAAGTGAGACTTATCAAGAATAAATATCGAAAGGTTCTCTTTTAATTAAGTATTTTTACTGGAAATGAATGTAGCGTTCCAAATATAGGTCACTGATTACGTACAAGCATCGGCTAAATTTGAAAAAAACACCAATTATATCAGTCAAACCCCAACAACTATCATACTAGTGGCTGTAGTTGCAACTTGCATTCAGTAATCCAAATACTGCTATATTCAATACTGCCTCAACCATTAGATTACTACAAGTAATCATACAATAACATTAACTGTACTATAATATCAGTGGTTGCAGTGCTGTTACTAAAAGTACAATTGCTGTTAATAGTCTTTTTTATTGTAGTTTTCAATACAAACTATAAAAGCGCTTTGGAAAGGAATACAACAACTGTGCCAAACAAATTTATATAAGAAAGCAGGGACAGAACCATAAACGTGGCACCATTAAAAATATGTATACATATAGTTGCTTCACATCACTGACTTTTCACAATGATATTTGCTTTGCAGAGTTCTTACAGCGAGATAAAACTGGCATGAGCCTTCCTTTTTTTCCCATAAGAGTTGAAGCTGCTGCATTTTGTACAAGCTCTAGGCAAGGAAGAGACTTTTGACTGAGGCAAGAATACAGAGAGAGATGTGAAGGCAGAGATGACCCTTTCCCTTCCTCACCAAAAATGAAATTAAAAAAAAAGCTGTTTTCTTTACTGGGAATATTTCTCAGTTCGAGGAAACAAACCTAACTACATTCTGGTTTGTCAACAAAAAAAAAAACGGCTGACTAATTTAAAGCAGCAAAATTCGACATAATCTGTGGATGAAAGCGATTGAAGAAGAGAGTGATTGAAAGTGAAGATCTGAATGCAGTGGACGGCAAACGGAAAATAAACTCAAATTTCACTTTTGAAATAGAGGTTTGTCACCTTTTCAGAATGATAGACAATATGTTACGATATACAGTATGTAAAAGTATGCACCCCGGTCCTGAAACAGTACATTTGTTTGCATTTATTTTGCTGCTTTTTAATCGATTTGGACTTCACAGTGGGAGGTGCAAGTGGGGTCATCTGAAAGGAAAGGGAGGACAGCATCGACGAAAAAAGTAGATAAAGGGCAAGTGGGTCACGCAAAAAGAAGATAGACTTTCTTGTTTGTCTAGCCTCCCCTTGACCTTCTCCCCTGGGAGCTTAGTGTAGCTACGTAGTGTAGATTCCCATAATCCCCATCCCCTGGAGGATGTGGGCAACTACAGAGCTCTTAGAGAAAGAGAGAAAGAAAAGAAACTGAACACCGGAGCATCAACAACAAGCTAAGTCCTCTGCGACTCCCTCCTCTCCTCGCCGTCTATCAGTCCATTTTCTCTTCCTCTGCGACTCTTGACACTCTATTCTCTCTGCGGTGGGAGGCGCAGTAGTTGATATAATGCTGATGCTCTTCCCCTGTTGTGTTGGAGTAAGTGCTCTGTGGTGCGACGAGGTGTGGAGCGTTGCCATAATGACAGAAACTGCAGCTGGAGAGCCTCTTCACTCGCTCAACCCACCGGCTGGCTGCTGCAATGCATCAACGCGTTAATAGGCCCTCTATGCGCGAGTCCAGATTGGCTGGAAAACACAATGTAAAGGATGCACAGAATTCCTATCGCACCTGTAATTGCAGCAAATAATCATACCGACGTCTGTTTCCACTGTGCCCGTGCATGTCACAGTTCAGATTAAAGTCAGACTAAAGCTCTTCAAACAGTGGGTCTGATGCAAAAAAAAAAAAAAATTAATACATCTATTTTTGGAAATTTAAATGATAGCATTCCTATTTGCTCCTATTTGACAGGTTCTCTCAAAGTAATACAAAGTGAGCATTCACAGCCTTTTAATTACAATAGCTTTGGTAAACAAGACATTTATGGCAGAAATGGCATCGGGAGCCCTCAAGTTGCTTTGATTTTTCATTTTAAAGCGGATGAAAAGTTCACCAGACGCCATCCTGACACAAACAAGGAATGACTGTAACTGTTTCTGATTGTGTTTATATAGCTGAAAGAAACAGCCGTTGCAATATTACATCATCGCCCATGCATGTCAATCTCTCTTAAATTTGAAGGGGTGATGCACTTTCTTTGAACGCCGGCATCTGAGGAATTATTTAAACTAATCCCTGGTGTTCACTTGTGCAGCCCTCGCTGTGAGGGGTTTTAAGTCATGTCAAAACATGGTCAGAATAGGTTTGTTTCTGTTGCACCAATATTACTCTGTGGTTTTCTAACCCCCCGTCGACCTAATAGTCACAGATCAATCACTGCCTCTTTGAGCTACGTTTTGTCCCTATGGTTTTTAATTTCTATGAGTATGCCACTTAGTGACTACATGCCTTTCCATTACCGATCCATTAAAGTCTAACTCAGCACAAAGCTAAAAGCAGAAAATTTTAAATGAGCAACACTTCTGACCTACACAGTTTGGTGTAATCAGACATTTGCCCTGTTGCACCTGTAAACATGCCCCAGAAGGGATGTCATGGTGTACCTGCCACAACCTCCAGTGCATGCTGATTTCACTGTAGAGCACTGTCAGTACTAAACCATTGGGGATTCCCAAAAAACAGATTGCCAGTTGTTGTTAAACTACTTTTTGAAAACAACACCGTCTCCACAAAATTACATGCCTACACAACTAAACTGCTTTCTCAATTAAATTTAGAAGGGATTTTGTTTTGAAATAAATGCAATTTATGATCAGTGATGTAACCTGAAAGGCTGCCAGTTTGAAAGTCCAATTATAGGTGAAAGATCATCAGTCTCAGTCTTAAATTTGGTTTTCTGACACACTGGCTTTCTAGTTGGGTTTAGGCACCAGAACTATGTCCCCAAGTTTACGAAAATATCATGCTTTCTAAGACACTTTTACATTAGAAGCTTGTTTAAGGTCCTGCACTAAAATCACTTGATTAAGGTTACGCAAAATACCATGGTTTGAGTTAAAATGCAACCCTGTCACAACATATTTGAAGCTTGTCCTCCATTGTCTAGGTTACCAGGGTTACAATTCCCACCTCATCTAATACATGATTGGTTGGCTGAAAAGGACCGACAAATAAACAAAAACAATGGCAAAAATGCATTGTTCAGAAATGTATATATAATACATTACTAACAAATATAATCAGGCAGAATATGTATATGTCTCAGTTGAGAATGCAGTTTAGTTGTAAAGGAATATGACTTTAGGAGACTGGGTCTGCTTTCGATCTTCTCCTTTTTAGACAGAGGTCAAAAAGCAGGTTCACAAACAGCCCATTTTTACCAGCTTGGTAGCCTAAACCCATGTTTGCTCATCGCCGCATTGCATTTGTTCTCGCTATACTAACCCGCTGTTTAATTCTAGTTTCTTGACAGCTGAGACAACAAAATATGTAAATTTGAACATGGCATAAAGTATCATGACAGGCCGACACAGACACAGAATAGATATTTACACAAGTGATGGCAGGGATTTTTGACAACTGGTGCGCTCAGCTCCTCATTTTACTGCTAACCGCATTCATCTCCTTCAGTCTCAAAATGTGCGACTGATGAAACAGTCGGTCAATATTCAGACATTACTGCTTAAACTTCATGAGAAAACGTCACAGTTTGAACATGTTGTGGAATCATTTCTTCTTTCCCTGCGCCTCATTAGAATCACACATTACCGCTCACACAGCAGTAGTGCACAGCTTGATTCAGCATACGGTCATACAGCTGTAATTTTCGTTCCACGGTGCTTTATATCTTCCTAGGGCGGAATGTCAGTGGCATTTCATTTAGAAGTGGCAATGAAGTCTTTATGTCCATTAAGACAGCTAGAGGCACAAATGTAGTAACTCCGGAGGAAATTAACTCCAGCTGCAGAAATTACAAAGATAACTTGTGATTCAAGCTTAACGTGCCCTGATTTTTCATATAAGAGCAATATCATGGTTGGTTAAAGGACACAGAGCATGTCGTTTCAAATTTGTTTCCTCTATTGATGGAGGAAAAGATGCAAAGTCGTGAAAAAAGTCTTCATGTATTAGAAAGAAAACAGTGTGACAAGGGATTGATCTTAGGTTGTCATAGTTACATTACACCTGAGACTGATTATTATTCATACCAGGTGAATTTCCAGAAAACTTCCAGCATAATGTGGTAAAACAGCTAAACGTTTTTCAGCAGACAGTACCTAAAGTTATGCCACTGCAGAGGATTATTCCAAACTCCAACACTGTGTCTCATTAGTAATCCCTCTGTGTCATTTCAGAGCACTCAGCTGCTTGCTAGAGCATACTGTCACCACCATTTCATTCCTAAGTAGCCGTGAAGCTCCCTGTCCATTAAAGCGCACACATATCGCATACTGCTCACCATGCATGCACACATGACTTCCCCGCCCCCACACGTGGAGGTTCACTTATATAAACAACTCACCGATGACAAATGGCTCTCATTAGAGGGAAGATTATAAATCAGATTGCTCACTTAAGCACACTTACTATGTCAACAGATATCTGCAATCTCCTCGCTGCTGTGTCCTGTCCCCTCTGCCTATTAATGTAAGGCATGCAGGACGGGTTTTGTTTAACCTTCTGGACACAAGACAGAGTAATACACACCAAGTGTACAAAATACCAGACGTGCCGTGCTATTACTTAGCTGCACCTCAAGCCACCTTGTGTTCCTAAAATTTCTGCTTTAATCTATTTCGTTTACTTTCATCTGAAGCTCCCTTTTAAGACTGAAGGGGATTTACAGGGCAAATATATCAAAACGAGATCAGAGTTGTCACCTGAACCCGTGAGTTCAGCTCTCTTCGTTCCCTAGAAAGCACAACTTGGAAACGGTGCGGATGAATGCACATTCTTACATTGGCTGTAGCTTGTGGCCTGCCCCGTGTGTGCAGGACTGAGGTTTAACAAGATGGAAAATAAACCAAAATTTTTTATTGTTTTTTTTTTTTTCAAAATTTGATACCCCTGACAGCTTGTCTCTTTAAGCAAAACTAACACAGAATCCTTCCAAATAAAATCAAACACTACTCATGTAGCCTGCTGGGTTTATGATGGATACAAGTGGGTAAGAGCAGCCCAAAACTGTTGTAGATTTGACACTGCTGTGTTCATTCACATTTTTACATCTATAATGGCTAATTCAAAATGCTTCCAAACATTGATTTTTTTTCTTTTTCTTTTTTTTTTTTTTTTTTTACATGGTTTGCTAGCTTTCTCCATTCAGTGCTAACAAAGAAAACAATAGCCTGTTGATTGATGGGTAACCAGGCATATAGTGAATTTTGAGGAACAGTGTATTTTGGGAAAGTCTTGTGCTTAAATGCTTTACATTTAATACATTTACAGATTACAAAGTGAATATCTACTTTTACCTGACATTTGAGCATCTGTTTGAATTCCCACATCTTGCAAATGCAATGTGTAATGCTACACCAGGAGATGTACTACTTGAATAAACTGGAAAAATAACCTGTGGTTATGATTCAGACCTGCACCTCTCACATAAAGGCCTTTCACACCATGACAATACGAATCCAAAACTATCAGTTAATTTTCTGAACGCAATTTATTTAACAGACCTGAGAAAAAGTATTACACATAAGAGTTAAAAAACAAAGTTAAAAAAACACTGAGAGACTACTTATTGGGTTTTTGTTTATGAATTTGCTAGAATTTTATCAAATAAAGAAGGAAACATCAGTGTCAGACTGATTGTGGCTTTGCTTGCTCAAAAACCCGCTTGATTTGAAAAGGTTGCGCTTATCTGTACTTTCCATCTCATAGCAATGATGATTTATCAAAAAAAAAATGAGAGCCTCTGCTATCATTCCATCTGAGCCCACGCTCCTGTTTACTATTCACACTGTAATGAATTATTGAGTGTTGCTCACAGAGGACTGCGCAGTCTGTGTGAGCCCCAAAGAGGTCCTGGCTGTTTGTTTTGAAAAGTAATGGGTTGCTACCTGGGGTCGTACATGCACATACTACCTGTATAATGGCCTCCTAACCACACAAGCTGGTATTAGCCGTGTGTAGAAAATGATTGGCCTGCTGTGAGCCTGTGTGATTAGAGTCTGCAGACAGGAGGGCTGTTGGTAAATTGGTTTTGCAGGACAACGGCAAGCACATCAGGGTGAAAACAATGGATGGCACATATGCACAAATGCACACACGTAGACACTCGCGCACATCATACAGATAAGATCAGACAGCAGTCTAGCCTGGAGACACATTGTTTACTGCAAGATTAACCTGGCCAAAGCTTTGGAGGGATTAGTAAGCAGTGTGTGTCTCCAAAAGTCAACACAACCGATGGATCGGCACAAACCAACAGCTTCATCTGCAAACCTACAGTATGTTTGCACCATAGCATAGAACGAAGGTCCCCGTCAGATCTCTGGAGTGTAGTGAGGCTCATTTGTACATGAACACACTCGTGTGTGCTGGGACGAGAAACAAGCAAATGGAGCAAGACAGTTATCTACATCCATCACCTCAAAAACTCATTTAGCCAATTAAAACTGTTACAGGCTGACATTTCAGTGGTGCAATGATCCCCTTTAATCATTAAATTCTCTCGTTCATGCACGCACGCACACACACTGCATTTTTAAGCTGGTAAAATTGCAGGATCAGGGCAATAATGTAGTTGTCTCGTAATATAATGACGTGTCCTCGTTGAAGAGCAAATCTCATTCATCTTGATTAGGTCTTTGTGTGCGTTGCATGTTCTCCGAGTGTGTGTCAGCATGTGCGTGTGTGTGTGTGTGTGTGTGTGTGTGAGGTGGAACAGAGGACGCTGGCCTTTCCAGAGCTCACTTGCCTGTTTTCATGCAACACCCAATAACAAATGTCACTCTCAGACGTCACTCACTTCTCAGAACAGCTCTTCTTTTCTTTTCACCTCACCCAGTCCCACTTTTCTTTCACGCTTGAACACACTTTTAGCTGTGCTTTGTTACTTTTTCAGCAAAGAGGCTGCACAGTTGGAGAGATGTGCCAGATTGTGCAGACAAACGAACCCCGAGAAACGGCTCAAAAACAGACAAAAGTCAAGGAAAAATATGCATATTGAGTTTCTCGACTAATGAGCCAAAACTGAAGGTTCAGGCGAAACATTCAGGGTGTATTTGTGGAAGACGGTTTGCTGCGGAACTGAAGCTCTTTTTAAGTTTTTTGGCTCATAGTTTGTACCTCCTCAAGGGCATTAGGAGGGGATTTGCCTTGTTTGGTTTTTGATTTGCAGCTCCTTTTACTGATCAGGTGGTTTGTATTCTTGCTGTAACAGTTTCAGCATCATAATGCTGTGCTATTAGATACAGCACATGGGCCTTCTGGGTATTTGTCCATAAAGTATCCAGCATACAGCATGTAAAATAATAAGACAAACCAAAATGGTATATAATGCTCTATGATAGAGAACATTTGAAAGAGGATTTAGAAGGTAGAATAACAAATAGGACGTTAGCAGTAACCAAACATAGACACACAAACATACACGATGCACAGATAACTTTCTAGTGATGCTATCAGTGTACGTCTTCGTCTGCTTGCATTGTGAAGGCATCAGTGTTTATCATTTCTAAAGCTCACAAATGGCTTCGCAAAAACACCAATAGATGCTTAGATTTGGCTCACTGGCAACACAGATATGTTTTGGATTGAAATCTACAAGTGGGCGTCAAGTATGCATGCCACAAGCATATTTTCCCTGTTTTTTTTGTTTTTCTTCTTGGGTCTCACCTTACTGTTTCGTATCCGCTGTTGCTTTAAGCATTTGATTCTCAGCCAGTCGTGCAGATCAGATTTATTTATTTATTTTTGTTTTTTTTACAGTTTTCTCAGGAGCATTTAAAGCATCAAGGTGCTGTGCAGAGAGCACAGCCTTGTGTCTTCCGTAAACAATCTCTGGCTGGTGTTTCACTGTTTGCAAACACCACACCTGGAGTGCACAGACTGGTATACCTGCCAGAGCTGGAACTGTCGGCATTTTTATTGCTGTTTTTCTCCCGCTGCACTTACTGCTCCGAGCTTTTGTCGCACTCCTTGCTCTTATTAACCCTCCTCTATCCATCTCTTTCCTTCCCTGTACATCCCCCACTGACAGCTGAAGTGGAGTGTTTGGTAGGTGCTGATTTCACTTCTCCAGGCCTTTTCTGACTGCCCCTTACCTCTCTCTCTCTCTCTCTCTCTCTCTCTCTCTCTCTCTCTCAAGAGCTGGGTTTAGCTGTGATTTGATGCTCTGAGGGGTTGCTGCCACTGCTTCCCATGCTCTGTCTTTATCTTCGCTTCTCTTTGTCTCTCCAAGCGCCTGAGGAAGGAAAATCAGCAGCAGCCCAAACAACAGTCCTGCCGGTCCTTTTCATTCTGTTCTGTTGTTTTATGTGCTGCTCCTCTCCCACTCTCTCACACACTATTGGCTTAGTCTTTCTTTCTTGTTTCATCACTAGACCCTCACATCTCCTCCAGTGGTTACTACTACTACTACTGCTGAAGAAAGAGAAGGAGAAACTCACAGTAAGCAAGAGAAATGGAAATTGTTACTTTCAGCACACAAGATGCACTTCTTAGCAAGTTGCTGCTCTTAAAATGTATTTCATGTATTCCCCATAAATCCTTGGCCTAACTGACCAAACATTTCGGTCTACCAAGAGACGGTAACATAAACATCTAAAGGTCAGCAGAAAAAGGATGAGAGGGACCGGGAGTCGCTTGTAAGTGATGCTGTGTTCCATTTAGGCGTATTTCTGCTCTCACTCTGGAAGCATTGCTATCCAAGTGTGAAAAGAGATGCCGAGGAAAAAGGTCAGATTTTGAACAAATTATTTTTATGTGTGATCTTTGCTTATTTGCACACTAAGGCACCTTCCACTGCAGTATGAATGCACCAGTTGCAGTTTTTGTACTGGATTAAGTTATTTGGGAGGAGAGAAATCTGACCTTTGGATCTGGTGACCCCAGTGTGATTTCTGTTCCTACTGGAAAAACTGGGACATAAGAGTCATTTAAAAAAGCAAAAGGCTGTGTATTTCTTTCTACATCGTCCCACCGGTGAAGTTCCTGCTACAGAAAGT